>NC_057802.1:353237938-353252588 GCF_018294505.1 Triticum aestivum | reverse complement strand
GGTGTTGCCGCTGGATGAACAGGACCCCGATAGATCGAGTCGGTTGGGGGTGGATGAACAGGACCCCGTGGAGGGCTGGATGAACAGGACGGCCCCGTGGAGGGCTGCTTGAACAGTAGTCGGTGGAGGGCTGGATGAACAGTAGCCCATGGAGGGGTGGTTGAACAGGACCCCGTGGAGAGGGCTGGTTGAACAGTAGCCGGTGGAGGAGCGGTGGAGGCTGAACAGTGGCTGGTGGAGGCAGGAGGGGAGACGCCGTGGATGAACAGTCGCAGGTGGAGGCTAGAGGAGGTCGACGATGGATGAACAGTAGCCCGTGGAGGCTGGAGGAGGTCGACGGTGGAGATGAACAGTATCCTGTGGAGTCCCGTTTCGCGGTACGCCAAACCCCTCCCGATGAACAGGACCCCCGTTTCGACCGTAGCGCTCCAACACAAGTCTGTTTCCTCTGTTTTGCGGTACGCCACACCCCTCCCGATCAACAGGACCCTGTTTCGACCATAGGAGGTCCAAGAGAAGTCTATTTCCTCTGTTTTGCGATACGCCAGACCCCTCCCGATGAACAGGATCCCATTTCGACCGTGGCCGGTCGAACACAAGGCCGTTTCCTCCGTTCTGCGGTACGCCAGGCCTTGTTTCGATCCGCTGTTCCGTCCAAGCCGGTTGGCTCCCGATGAACACGACGACGCAGTTTCTCCGTTCCGACCCAGCCATGTACACGAGCCCTGGCCATACGTATGCGTGAGTAGGCGTTCAAGACCCCGCCCGTATGTACGTACGTGGCCGTGTTTACTTTCTTGCACCCTGGCTGTACGTACGTGTACACGATATTAACGGGACTGCGTGTCATGCTACGTGCGCGCCTCTACTACGACACATGTGCGCGCCTACACTACGACACATGCCCTTCCTTACATGGCCACGGTTCATCGCTGCAGCCTGCAAACCGACCGATCATATGTACGTACATGTTCGCGACCAGAATGACAACGCTACGTACGCTTCGACCAGGTGGGTCCCGACTGTCAGGCACTTCCTTGCGTGCGAAGATGTAGCTGGTGGGTCCCAGCAGTCAGGGGGATTTTTTCATGAAATACGGTGCCCGTCCGGTGGGTCCCTGCTGTCAGGTGGCAGAATCATTATTTTGCGCGTAATAAGGAGGCACTTCCTTGATGCGGCTGTGGACCCAACTGTCAGCCTCTACACGTATAGTACTCTTCCGATGGAAGTCGTTCCTTGACCACGTTGACCACGCCACACCGAGAGCACTCGGGCGGTGGACGACGGTGAGGCCTAGGAAGGGGACGACGCGGAGCTGGGGAAGACGCGACAGTGGAAGCCCATGCAGAGAGGAGTACAAGGGTTCACTGGTTCGGCTGCGGTGTGAGGCTGCCGTCGCCGCAGGGCCTGGCCAGCAGTGGGAATAGTAGGGGGCGGTGAGGCCTCCGTGGTAGCACAGCCGGCCACGGGAGGCAGGAGCACGCGGCACGACCGGCACTAGTTTGGGCGGCTGGAGCAAGAAGACCAGATGTTGAAGAAGCACTACGGCCGTTGGGTGGACATCGTACGGTCACTGGAGCTAGAATCGTTCATATTGACTAAGTTGACAAAGCCCTCCGTCCGCGTCAACTTAGTAGACCCACAAGTCGGCCTCCCACTATGGTGGGTCCCATCTAGCAGGGGGAGTATTCATCTTTTGCCTATAATAACGAGGCACTTCCTTGCGTGCGAAGATATAGCTGGCGGGACCGAGCTGTCAGCGGGGGGACGTTTTTTTCACGAAATACAGAGGCCCTTCCGGTGGGTCCCAGCTGTCAGGTAGAGGAATCATTATTTTGCACGTAATAAGGAGACATTTCCTTGTGTGCGGCCGTGGACCCAGCTGTCAGCCTCTCCACGTACCGTCCACTTTTGATGGATGCCATTCGTTGACCACGCCGCGCCGAGAGCACCAGGGCGGTGGACGACGGTGAGGCCTAGGAAGGGAACAACACGGAGCCGGGGAAGACACGGAAGTGGATGCCCACGCTGAGGGGAGTACGAGCGCTGACTGGTCGGCTGCAGGGTGAGGCTGACGTCGCCGGAAAATAACAGGATGTGCGGGTGGGTAGAGGGATGGCCTGGGGGCAGCACAGCCGGCCACGGGAGGAGGGAGCAGGCAGTCCCGCCGGCGCTGGTTTGGGCGGCTGGAGCAGGAAGATCAGAGATTGAAGAAGCACGGCGGCCGTTGGATGGACATCCAAAAGTCACTGCTCTGTGTTGACTAAGTTGACAAAGCCTTGCGTACGCGTCAAAAAAAATTAGAAGAACGTCAAATTTTTTTAGGACAGCGTCATCATCAACCTAGTAGGCCCAGAAATCAGCCTCCAAATCTGTGGAAAATAGCATACAACCCATTAGCCATTATTTTCAATAATTTACAACCCATTTGCTAATTCTTAAGGATATTTTGAAGCCCATATTCTTTTTATTGGCATTTCAGACCATATATCTGGGCATTGCTAAAAAATTCAACGAAAATTTTCATATTTCGGTGGGGTCCGAACTCTTTTAATCACGAAATTTCGAGTCACATTAAAAATAATTTTAAAAAATTATATCAAAATAAAATTCAAAAAAAATCTCCGCAGAAAAATGAATGAAATTTAAGATATTTACTAGCAAGATGCCCGTGCGTTGCATGAAACATGAAGATGCATTTGTATGAGTAGTTTATCTTGTGGGAGAAAAGGATGAACGAGGGAAGGCCGTATCTGCAAATGTGGAGAGGAGTGCGGGTAAATTGTCATAGTTTCCTTCCTATCCACTAGATATAGATTGGACGGCCTATATTGCAGGATGGCAGGCACACCATCATCACCAACTCTACTTTTTATAAGAGTAGAGAAATCTAGAAAAAACGATATTTTAATGTAATCGCCGGTTGGCTTTGGTTTAAAAATTTACAGCCCATTTCTTACAACTTATTGACCATTTTCTAGGGAAGCCCATTTCTTACTACATACATCCCTCCTCATCTTGAAAGATTTGTGGCCCAGCAGGGCTGAGAAAAGCAAGTAGGCCTCGGTTGGGTATTCTCCAAAAAAAAGAACTGGGTTAGCCATTTTCAGAAAGAAAAAAGATATCAACTGGCCTCGTCATGTGCTTAAATAAAAGCGTAAGCGTGGGCTAGACGGGCCACAGCCCCCGCACAGCGCGCAGTTGAGCTCCATCTCTAAAACTAAAAAACAACTGGGCGAGCTGCTGCGTCCCTGGTGTTATCCGCTCTTTGTGTAATTTTCTCGTTTATTGACTACATTGACAATGGCGTGGGACCTAGTTGTCAAACAATTAGGAGGAAGTATTTTTTTGGCTTGTAGGAGTAATAACGAGGCACCTGCTTGCGTAATGCAATGACACTGCTGGGTCCCTACTATTAGCCTCTCCACGTACAGTCATCTCCTGATTCCTCTCGGTTGTTGACCATGTTGACAACGCCAGACGGCGGTGGGCACAGCGAGCGAACCAAGGCGGAGAACGACGGCGAGGCCTCGGACGGGAACAAACTGGAGCAGTGGAAGGTGTGGCAGTGTAGTGGCAGGCGGAGGGGAGTACGAGGGCAACAACATGTAACTGAAGCTTACAAACAGTACAAAAAGCCCAAGGATTAATTGTTCATCAAATTTAGACAAGACCTAGATTGAACATGGCAATAACATCTAACCCAACCAATCTTTTTGCAGTCACAAACAAATGGTTCGGTCTGATCCATAAAATCAACATCCTGTGCAAAAAAATATATTGGAGGATGACTACAGTTGTTGTAAATAGAAGCCGAGCATGTTCAAAAGCCCATTTGTCCACCTGAAACTTCTTTTTTTTGTTGTTCAACATGTCTATCTGTGAGAAATCTCTTTACCGAAAACTTAAGCCTGATGGACAATAGTAACCTTGCATTCAACAGGAAGAATGTGACAAAGCTTCTGTTTGCCTGGTTGGATGCATATCCATCCATCGTTATTGTCCTCAAACGAATGTCATGAGAACTGAGAAAATCCTGGTGCTTATTACGCCACCGATTGGTTATACGTTTTTCTCCATGTGGTAGTAGTGCCTAAGTAGACATGAAGATTGAAAACAATTAAGGTCTGAAAAAAGAGTATGTCGAAAGAGCGACGGCTGAACTGTTAATTCTAGTACAATATATACGGGCTTTCAATGTGCATGAAATCATCACCTTTATATATAAATTCTCCAGAGATCGAAAGCATCGCAGCAAGCCAATAATTATGTTCAGATCAAAACTAAACATTTCAATATATAAGATCTTGACAGAATCCAGCAGCATTGATAGGCTATCCATGGACGAACTCTTTATTGAGCATATAACATAATATTAGTACCCAAAGTGTACTCCAAGATGATATAAAATTTTTGTGCACAAATGAAAAATGCAGCTTATGATTACAAATGTGTAGATGATAATATACGGTACCTGAAAAAGTGAGGAGCCAAACATCAACTTCTTGTGATCATTAAGCGGATCACGAATTACACCCAAGGTCTCTAGTTTGGGCGCAGAGACGACAGTTATTTGCGAAGGTTTATAACAATCATCAAGGAGCAACCTTTGAAGTGAAGGGGCATCTTCGATGATGAGATGTTGTCCTTCAAAACAAATTTCAATGCTTTTAAGGTGAGGCGACTTTACTTGGAGACAACTGATAGGGATTTGAATTCCCAAAACAATCAGCAAGCGCTCCAGGGCAGGGCAATTAGAGAGGATGATGCTGTGTAGTGAGGCCTCCGACAGATAAACCACCACAAGCGGAAGTTTTTTTAGCAGTGGGAGTCGAAGCATTTGTACCAGATCGTGTGGTAGATGGCACCGGGCGAAGGTGGCGGTGTGGAGAGAGGAGGAAAACCGCGAGATGGACAACGGTGGTGTGGGCACAAATTCTTGGTGTGTTCGTGGTACGAAACTTTCATGGTAATGGTAGAACTCAAACTACTGGAGTTTTCTGAATTCAGGGGATGTCAGCCAAGCGTCCACAGTGCAGGGTATGGATAGCAGGTAGCGTGTCGGAATGCAGAGGCGTTGAACAGGGCCTTGCTGGTGAGAGGGGACGATGGCTCTGAGGAGATCAAATTCAGGAAGGCCAGAAATCTGACGACAGTCGAGATTGAGGGGCGCGGTGCGCCATATCGGGCGCCACCGAGTTGAGAGGACTTGTGTGCGGCACCAATCCTTGGTGGGGAGAAGCGAGATGATCTCCTCGAGGATGACGTCCGGGAGATCGCTGATGCTGTCCACCGGAGATTCTACCGGTTCCTCAGATCCGGGTTAGGGGGCGGGTCGCCGCTTCTCCCCATGCTGCCGGGTGCAGGATCTACAACCGGCGTCGCCGCTAGCGGGAGCCTCATCTTCTTGGCGCTGGGGCCAGCCGGCTCCATTTTCCTTGCGGGCGTCGCGCCGAGCTCACGGGTTTGAGTAGAGTAGCCATAGACGAGCCTAGTGGCAGTGCAAGTGGGGAAGGAGGGCTAGGGTTTTCTGTACAAGTGGAAGAAGAGGAGCAGGCGTTTTCTGTACGAGTGAGGAAGAAGGTGAGCGGGGGTTTTCTGGACGAGTGAGGAAGATGGGGAGCTGGGGGAATTGGGGGGAGATGGAAGCGGCAGAGTACAGCGAGCTGCAGTATAAGTGGAAGTGACGAGGAAGGAGGGTTTTTCTGGGATCGCCCCCTCTTCAAGAAATATGGGATTCTCCGTGCAAAAAACAACAACAAATGGGCTTTAAGATGGATAGGCTTTAATATGGGCTGCCTGTGTTTCATACTGGAGGGCCTTGTGCTAGAGGCAACCCGAGACACTCTCCAGCTTATTGCCCATTCGAAAGAAAAAAAAAAGAGACGCCTCCAGCTTATGGCTACTCATTGGTAACCTTTTTCAACTTGGCATCCACCAAATTAGAGGATGCGGTGCTGGATGCAGACACTCACACTAGTCGCGTAGCACGGCAAAGTGAGGTGTCAAATAAAAGCCCTAGAATATACTTACTAGATTGTGAAGGTTCACAGGCTAGTCAACATTCACATTAAACTAAGCTTCAGAAGATACGGTATGCATACTAACATTCAGAAGAACAAAAGTTCAGCATGTTTATGCATCTTAATGATTCACCATACTATAACCAATACAAAGCTGTGAGAAGATGTGGAAATAAAGAAAATCGGTCGATGCTTCTCTGAGCAAAGGGCCTCCCTGCGCACACATTAATTTCCTGGGCATGCTTGTTTCTTCTCCATGTTGCGAGCACTTTGAGCATGTTGGCAACTCCACACCTAGCTAGCTGCCTCGTCTTGCAATTGATGCTGACACATTTGTAGCAAACACATGAGGCAATAGAGATGACTCAACATCAGTCCATATTGTGCAGTTCCCCTGAAATCATCTTCATTGTGCTTAATCTGAAAAGATAGGAAAACAATAGCTATACTTAAACAGTGTTGCAAAACAGTAGCACATATCAATAGCTCGGCATGAAAAAACACGATCATCTGGACGAAGGGGATACTGACCTGCCTGAGGAAGATTATATATAATTTCATAAGTCCTTAGTTGATTTCCACCTTCTGCTGCACTACTTGTTTGCTCCTCCACACATGACAGGATCATTCCGCACTGCAATCAGTAAGTCAACGTACGAATAAGCTTATTTCATATTGCGGTGGTCATTGTACCTAGTTACGAATGTAGGAATACCTGGAGCACATGAGGTTAGCTGACAGCAGGTAGATGTAGCCATATAATTTTGTGCGGTGCTACCAAAATTGAGGTTTGTGTCCCTTCCCGTTATGAGAATTATTCTTGAAGTTGGTAGAATGTGACGGCTTGTTCTTTGCATCAAACTTGCCCTTCCCCTGAGATTTGTTCTTGTTGTTTTGGGGTTGGTTGGGCTGGAAGTTCTTCTCGTGTACCATGTGGGCACTAGAAGCTCCCTCAGCGACCCGAGCACGTGTGTCTTTTGCTCTCGCCTTCTCTTCAAAATCAAGAGTGCTAATGATATCCGAAACGGAAAACTCATGTCTCTTGTTTTTCAGAGAAGTAGCAAAATTGTTCCACGAAGGTGGAAGCTTGGCAATGATGGTCCCAACAACAAATTTGTCCGACAACACACACTTAAAGTACTCAAGTTCCTTCGCCATGGACTGTATCTCATGAGTCTGCTGAACAACAGAGCACTCATCACTCATCTTGTAGTCACAGAATTGCTCCATGACGTACAACTCGTGCAGAGGAGGTCGATGAGAGGCAGCACCGTGCTACCTACATTGGTCGTTTGATACGTAGGATAGAATGCTATAAGACTTTTCCCATGTAATCATGTGTTAATTGGCAATCTAGCATCCACCCAACTTTTTTTCACTTCCTTTGTTTTTCCTGTGTCAAACACTCTGGCTTTTTTTAGGGAGCACTGTGTTAATTCTATAGGATTCAAGTGGACATGCCACTCCAATCCTTTATTTTTATTTACGAAGAGAGTACTTGCTGCTACAGAGCATTGTGTTAATGATGTGCCGCTGCAAGAGCCACTTATATTAATTAACCATGCTCTAAAAAGGGTGGACCAGCTTTGGCTATACTAGTACTAGGTTAGTAGGCGACCTTGCGCTTGGCTCTTCTCCTCTTCCGGAAGTCGAACAATAATGATGGTACTACAGTAGTACTTCTGGCAATCTGACACCAAATGAACTGATGCACGTCCACCGCTTGTAAGCAAAAGTTTCTCCTCGTGCTGCGAGCCACCGCGCACGCATTGGCGCGGGAGCTCGTCGTTCTACGAGTTGATGGGACACATCAAAGTTATTTAGTACTCTCTCCAAAAAGGGTCGACCATGTCCATGGCTACCATCCCGTGCTCCGTCATTGAGTACATGCACTATTCATGTGCCATCGAGGAGAAAAAATATTGCGTAGTACTAGGTGCCATCGAAGTGTGCTCCGTCATTGAGTACATGCACTATTCATGTCCTGCGTGTTGGCAAAAGGATGAACAAAGCTCACTAAAAAAAGAGTGCAAGAACATAGGGCATGTTTGGTTCCCAGCATAAGGTTGCCACGTCTAACCTTAGTCATGCCACAACATCTTAGACATGTGTTTGGTTCATTGCCACACTTGTGGCTTGCCACACTTCTCTAGTTATATGGTCCACATGTCATAGGCTAATTTTTTTGCCAAATCTTGCCACACTTGTGGTGGCCATAGCCACACTTTTTGTGGCAGCCACATTTTGCCTAAGGTTAGTTGTGGCAAAGGGGCTGTTTGGTTCTAGGCTGCCTAGCATTGCCACACTTTTTCACACATTTTTTCCAAGCTTGCCTAAGGTTAGTTCATCAAAATGAGAGCCACAAGTTGGCAAGCCTAAGGGAATCTTGCCATATTTTGTGTGTGTATGCCATGTGGGGTCCAAGTGTGGCTTGACTAAGGTGTGGCTTGAACCAAACACTCACCTCATAGATTCTACGTGGTGTGGCCATGAACCAAACATCCTCATAGATTCCTGACGACCGAGAAGGAGCAAGGAACCTCGCGGTAGAGCGTCTGCACTCATAATATTTTATATTACCCCCTCCGTCCAGGTGGATAAGTCATCTTTGGTTGTGCACCGTGACCAAGAAGGAGGGAAAAACAAGAGAACTTAATGTTTATTTGCTAATTAATAGCATTGCATGCCATGAACTAACCACTGCATGTCGTGTTTGGTAGTCTTGAATCATTGAAAACATGCACGCCCACATCTCTTACTGGTTGATATGTCAAGAAACAAGAATGTTTATTTGCTAATTAATAGCATTACATGCGCGCCCGACGACCGAGAAGGCGCAAGGAACCTCGTGGTGGAGCGTCTGCACTCATAATATTTTATATTATTCAGCGATATAAAATCAACCAATAATCTCCATAGTAGACCGGAAGAGTACGAAAGACGGCACCCAGTGTAGTTACATCATACTGTACATGGCCAACCCATGCTATCACCATATTTCTTGGCCTCCGTGCGACACCTAGCTCTAGTAATCCACCAGCTCGTATCGCTTCTCGCTCCTCGTCTCTCTCAAAGTGCGGCGGGCTGGCGTTTTTGCCATCTATTGAGGTCGGTTAACTCATCACATGTTAGCGACATGCCAAGAGCATTCTAAAAATATTATTGTACTCTATTGTTATGCCAAGAAGAGGAAGCGCTTTGACCGACGGACCAAACGAGACAGGCGTGCCATGCCGTGAGTGGGTCCAGTTTCTCGTTTTGAACTTGTTTGGTGTAGTAGTAGCACTTGGTTTTGATTTTTGATTCGGTTGCTGTGATGCTACTGTCCAATATTCGTGTGTGATTGTTTCTAGAATAAAAAGGTACTCCCTCCTTTCCGGTTTATAGGGCTCATCTCAAAAAGTTTGTTTTTTTGTTTATAACTCTCAATTCTACTACTTACCATCACATGTTCAGATTTCAAGGTGTATTAAATCACTGCATGCAAGGATGAAGAAAAAACTCGCCAATGCATGTAGAAATTCTTGGTCATTAAGTGGTCATCCATGCATGTGGTGTAATTAATGCATCGGTTTACACAAATTTTTGAGAAAAACGAGAGTAGTACTTTTGCAAACTATGGAATTAATTCCACCATTCATCATCTACCTTGGTTGAAGAGATTTTCAAATTAAGCCCTATAAACCAGAAAGGAGGGAGTAGTACTTACTATGGGAAAGGTGAAGTGATGGTTGCTTCGCCCGAGCAACTTATTACTCTGGGAATATGGGAGTACCAGCAGATTCATCGAACAGACAAATGATGGTTGCTTCGTCCGAGCAACTTACTGTGCCGAAGGTGGGGATCTGTGATTTGACTGCTCACTAGTCATTACTACTGTGGCGCAAGGACCGGGGTGAATCTTTCCCTGCAGTTGTGCACTCAATATTAATGCATGGCAGGTGGAGGCGGATGAAGGATGTCGCACATGTCGGCGAAAGGAAGTTGAATTGTTTCTGGCATTGCTATCAATCCTTCAGGATTTTTTTCTATGTACGCATAATTTTAATGAAATTGTACTGTGATGCTACGAAGGTTTCAACTTTGGTTCCCGCAGGAAAAAAAGGTTTCAACTTAGGGATTCATGTGTCCTCTTGCCTCAAGATTATCTCATTACAACATTCCATCAAATACAAATGAAACTACGATGGCTGCTAATGTATCTCAATGGTTCGCAGATCAGCACCAATATTCACATCACAACTGAAGACAAAGTTGTGAGAAGGTGTACAAATAAAGAAAAAAATATAATTGATCGATGTTGTTCGTAGGTATGGCTCCATTTCCTGGGCACAGTGTTCATTGGTTGGCAGCTAGTTTCACCCAGCTCTGTAGCCAAAAAAGAGGTGTATGGAGGACATCACAATTCGATCGTTTTGTGCAGATCCACTAAAATCGAGCTGACCCTCCCTGTTTGCAAAGATATCCAGTCGATGTGATTACAATAATAGTGGAACTAGATGATGAAACATAACACACACAAATAGAAGCCGATCACCTCTGCAATCTCTCTTTAGGACTAACTACTTGTTGGAGAAGATTAGGCACGGAGTTGGATGAGGAGGATAGCAAAACCAATCTCCATTTTTGTAGTCCCGCCGAAATGTAAAAACGTTGCCAGTGTGACATTTTGGCGGAACTGCACAAAACACTCTTAAGAAAAAAGTGATTTGTGCAGTTCACCAAAAGGTCGCAATAGCAACGAGGTGAAATGGATAACCTTGTTTGCAAAAGGAGGTAGAAAGGAAACAATTACTGCCAAATAACACGAGTTGAAGACACATACGCTGACAAAAAAGAAGCATATTCCATGTAATAAGGGAAAGATAGCAGCATGGTGGTTTATCAAAAATGGTTTGAGGACGAGATTGCAAGATGGAAAGTACACCGGCCGAGATACTTTTTAAGCAAACAACTAAAGAAGATCCACATGCAGGATTTTCCACATGCAGCAACGTGGGAAGATGGGCAGTGGAGCAAGGGCGGAGGAATCTGTACCTGAGGGTCGTCGGGATGAAACTAGGAGGGCGCCAGCGGCTGGGATCTGCCCATAGTGCGGCAGCGAGCAAGTGGCGAAGGCCCTGCCGTGCCGGAGCTTGGTCATAGAGAACGGTGGTACCGTAGATTGGGACGTGCTGCCTCAACGTCGTCGAACGGAGAGACGATGCACATCCTCCCTTTCCGCCGGCGGACGGGATGCGGCCAGATCACAGACCAACGGTAGAGAGAGAGGCCACCACCGCCTTGTGTGAGACGGTGTGACGAGAGACAAACCCCGGCAGGCAGGCTCTGTTGTATATAGTGGAGCGGATTTTTCCATTTTCCCCACGACAATCATTTTATATTCTGTACGTGCCATTGAGGAATATATAACTTTATTTAATACTAACGCGTCAAGTCGAACTTTGTTCCGTCTACGCGTGGTACACGACCCTCCTTCGAGCAAACAACCGCTAGACGCATCAAATTATCACGTGGGCTACCTTTTCATACAGAAACGAACTCCACCGTGTACCCGCGCGGGTGTGGCCGGGAACGAGACGTGAGTATGTGCGTCCTGCGTGCACCTCTTCTTTAGGTGCAAGTACGTACGTGTGTGGGTGTGAGAGAGATGGTTTGTGCGAAACAGAGGCAATGTGTCGATGATATCTCAAACAAAAAAAATAACATATGCAATGTGTGTGAAACAGAGTCATGGATATATCATATATAGAGGGGGCGATCCACGAGAGAGTGGAGGGATCATCGGCGTGAGATATCGATAGAATCAAAAACAGGGATGAAGTGTGTGGCTGCGCGATCGATAAAGAGTGCCATCGAATTTGTGTTTGCCCACGTCAAAGATACAAGGCGGCTGGCCTATTGGAATTTGAGAGGGCAGAGGTGCAGTTTTTCTCTGTGGCATGGATACCTACCTACAACGTTGGACAATCGGTGTGTGGAGGTGGGGAGGGGGTAGAGACCTAACTGTAGAGAGGTAGATCGACTAGTATATGTGTGGAGAAGGAGAGAGACCTAGCTATGTATTGAGGGAGATCGATCGGCATCCATGCATATGTGTAGCAGAGGAATAAGGTTGGGAGAAAGACAAAGGTAGAGTGTCGGAGGGTTGGTGGTGGAGTGGCGTCTCACAAATGGTGGGAGAGGCCAGCAAGACAAATGGAGGGTACAAGTGCAATATCAATAAGAGAGGGCCAGGGATGTCTGTCTGTCTATGCACGTGCGTGTGAGAGACGGGTCGGGAGGTATGCAAGGATGATGAGGGGAGACGATATGGTTGTGGTAAGCATACATAACTACATAGGAAGATCAACTGTCGTGTGTCCGAGAAAGGGAGAGACATAACTAGTGAGGTAAGTCTATCGGTGTGTGGGGATAAAGAATTATACTCGACCTAGCTATATGTAGGGAGATCGGTACGTATACATGCATGTGTTAGCAGCAAATAAGGTCCGGAGAGACAGACAAGGGAGAGGGGTGCGGCTAGGAGGTGGTGCGAGAGGCCTACTATGTTGAGGGGGGAGGAGTGTGCGAGTATGAGATCGATGAAAGAGGGGCGGGAGTGTGCACCTGCGTGGAACCGTATTGGACATAGGGGGCATGGACGGTGAGAAGAGAAGAGGGGAAGTATGTGTTTGTGGTAGGCACACTTGGCTAGAGAGGTATATCGACCGGTGTGTGCCGGAAAGAAGGAGCCGGGGGGCCTACACACACCGCGGGTGAACGACCTAAAGAGAAATAACGAACGTTCGCGATGGAGGGGATGCTGAGGGAGGGTGAGAGGGGGGGCGGCGTGTGCATGCACGATAGAAAGTTGCGCTAGCTAGCTGCAAAGAGAAGAGGATCGTGAAGGTGTAAAAGACGAACAGAGATGATAATTCATTATAAAAAAGTGGATACAGATACTTGAAGAAGATATCATAATGTAGAACATTTATTATAATTTGGGCTAATGTGTTGCTTTTGCAGCTCAGGGCTAAATACTTGTCAAAATGTAGGGGGCAGGGCACTATACTTTGTGTGATAAACACGGTGTACGTATGGAACATGGTTTAGATTATGAATATCTAGTTAGTACATCAAATGTACTATTATTTGGAATCAACATCAAGTGTATTCAAAAAATTGAATTCGAGTTCATATAGTACACATAGTTCATATCTATCTCTATAGTAATCATATGGTGTGTTGTTAAGGTAATGCCCAAATGATGGTTGAAGTTGGCAACAATCATGATTGTAGATTCTTATTCAAATAGAGAAACGAATTCAAATTTAGTTCGAATTGCAGCGTTAGTATAGACATTTGGAATGCACTAAAATGTTGGTATGAGTAGGTTACATGCATTATAGAACCAGCGAATTTTTTTAATTAGACATAACATGGATTCATAGCTTTGAATAGCATTTGTATAGTAAAATGGGACAAGACTCTCTCTTTGTGTGGTGTGAATAGTTTTATTTTTTTCGTTTTTTCGTTGAGGGAAGGGTGAATTGATTTGGTATGTACAAGTACAATATTACACGTTAGGCTTGTCCCTAAAATTCGACCCGCGCCTTGTTATATCCCTAAAATTCAGATATCGTGCTCCCAAAACTCACGCCTTCACAACCCACCCCTTGCTATCCCGAAATTACAACGCGCGCGAAAACTCCCTCCAGCTGCCAATTCCCGACACACAAAATCCCCCTTCTAACCCTGAGCCGAAAGGACCACTAGTTCAAATTGGTGGGGGTACTTTTGTAACACACCCTACATTTTGGACAAGTGCGTCCCTAAGTCATGGTTCCCCCCTCCCATCGCCTCCTTTTCGCCATTCGAAATCCCAGGCTGCCATAACCTCTCTGCTCCAGCCGCGAAACCCCACCCTCCTCCATCTGCCACCTCACCGATGCCCAGCCGGAGCCTCTTCCCTGACGATGTCGTCCATCACAACAGCTCGACATCCCTCATCCACCTCCCCGGATGAGGATACGTCGTCCATCTCATTATCCCGCCGGTTCAGCCGCCCTGTCCTTCACCTCCAAGGAGCTGCTCCGATGTTCGCCTCGTCTATCGCGGCTGCTCCATCCCCACAGCGCCGCCTTAACCTGCTCCACCCGAACCGCAGCATCCTCACTGACTCCTCGGACGAAGTCGAGGCCTACTCCGCGCCACCAAAGAGGTTGTACACTCATCGCATCGCACCTTCTCCTTAACTCGACCTCCCGGCGCCGATGACGCTCCATCCCGCACCCCCATGAGCGGCTACCTCGAAGCCGGCGCCACTGGCGACATCTCCATGGTGGCTCTCCCCCAGTGCGAGGCCCCATCAGTGGCGGCGTCCATACCAGCCGGATCTGCTGCTGCTTCTCCGGCTCTCTCGCTTGCTCGTGCTGCTGCTCCGGCTCTTGCTCGCTCGCTCGCGCTGCTGCTGCTCTCCCCCTCGCTCGTGCTGCTGCTCTGCTCTGATTTAGCTACACTTCAGTTGACTGAATTGACTTTTGTGTCAGTCAATTTTCAGGGGGTGGGGGGCTCGCCGGAGTTAAGGAAGAACCACCCGCAGCGGGGAGGGGGGCTCGCCGGAGAGGTACCCCACTATCTATCTT
>NC_057802.1:353227780-353237458 GCF_018294505.1 Triticum aestivum | reverse complement strand
TCTCCAATGTATCTATAATTTTTGATTGCTCCATGCTATATTATATTCTGCTTTGGACATTATTGGTCTTTATTATACACTTTTATATTATTTTCTGGGACTAACCTATTAACCGGAGGCCCAGCCCAGAATTGCTGTTTTTTTTGCCTATTTCAGAGTTTCGAAGAAAAAGAATATCAAATGGAGTCCAAACGGAATGAAACCTTCGGGAACATGATTTTCGGAACGAACGTGATCCAGAGGACTTGGACCCTACGTCAAGACATCAACCAGGAGGGCACGAGGTAGGGGGCGCGCCTACCCCCCTGGGCGCGCCCTCCACCCTTGTGGGCCCCACATCCGACGTACTTCTTCCTCCTATATATACCTACGTACCCCCAAACTACCAGATACGGAGCAAAAAATACATAATTCCACCGCCGCAACCTTCTGTACCCATGAGATCCCATCTTGGGGCCATTTCCGGAGCTCCGTCGGAGGGGGCATCGATCACGGAGGGCTTCTACGTCAACACCATAGCCTCTCCGATGATGTGTGAGTAGTTTACCTCAGACCTTCGGGTCCATAGTTATTAGCTACATGGCTTCTTCTCTCTTTTTGGATGTCAATACAATGTTCTCCCCCTCTCTTGTGGAGATCTATTCGATGTAATCTTCTTTTGCTGTGTGTTTGTTGAGACCGATGAAATGTGGGTTTATGATCAAGTTTATCTATGAACAATATTTGAATCTTCTCTGAATTCTTTTATGTATGATTGGTTATCTTTGCAAGTCTCTTCGAATTATCAGTTTGGTTTGGCCTACTAGATTGATCTTTTTTGCAATGGGAGAAGTGCTTAGCTTTGGGTTCAATCTTGTGGTGTCCTTTTCCAATGACAGTAGGCGCAGCAATGCACGTATTGTATTGTTGCCATCGAGGATAACAAGATGGGGTTTATATCATATTGCATGAGTTTATCCCTCTACATCATGTCATCTTACTTAAGGCATTACTCTGTTCTTTTGAACTTAATACTCTAGATGCATGCTGGATAGCGGTCGATGTGTGGAGTAATAGTAGTAGATGCAGGCAGGATTCGGTCTACTTGTCTCGGACGTGATGCCTATATACATGATCCTACCTAGATATTCTCATAAGTATGCTCAATTCTATCAATTACTCAACAGTAATTTGTTCACCCACCGTAATACTTATGCTCATGAGAGAAGCCACTAGTGAAACCTATGGCCCCTGGGTCTATTTTCCATCATATTAATATTTCAGTACTTAGCTATTTATGGCGCCGTCTTTATTTTGCTTTCTTTACTTTGCATCTTTATCATAAAAATACCAAAAATATTATCTTATCATATCTATCAGATCTCTCTCTCGTAAGTGACCGTGAAGGGATTGACAACCCCTTTATTGCGTTGGTTGCGAGGATTTATTTGTTTGTGTAGGTGCGAGGGACTCGTGCATGGCGTCCTATTGGATTATACCTTGGTTCTAAAAAACTGAGGGAAATACTTACGCTACTTTGCTGCATCACCCTTTCCTCTTCAAGGGAAAACCAACGCAGTGCTCAAGAGGTAGCAAGAAGGATTTCTGGCGCCGTTGCCGGGGAGGCTTACGCGAAGTCAAGTCAAGATTTGACTCCCGACAACGAGCCATTTCTGGCGCCATTACCGGGGAGTCTACGCAAAAGTCAACATACCAAGTACCCATCACAAACCCTTATCTCCCGCATTACATTATTTGCCATTTGCCTCTCGTTTTCCTCTCCCCCACTTCACCCTTGCCATTTTATTCGCCCTCTCTTTTCTGTTTGCCTCTTTTTCGCTTGCTTGTCGTTATGGCTAGTCCCCTATCTTCTCCGTTGTCTCCCGAGAATGAAGTTCTTAACTTTAAACAAAGACAAGAAGAAAATTTAAAAGATGCTTGGGATAGGCTGTTAAGGATCCGGGCTAGCTATGTACCCCAATATCAAATCGAGATTTACTTAAAAAGCTTTTATATTGGGTTGCCCGCTTCATTCAAACAAGTTTTAGGTTCTATTTTTGAAGAGGGTTTTCTTGAAGGGGACTCCATAGATACATATGAAAAGATGAAAACTATATTTGGGCACCCCATGAATGAGAAAATTGAAGCCACATCTCTTTTGTTTTCCTACCAAAACGAATCTAGCAAAGAAATAAAAGCTAGCCTAGATGCCAATTTCTGCAACGTGCTTAATCTTTCTTCTACCATTAATAGCCACGTACTTTATCAAAATAGAAAGATTAATTCCATATATAACAAGTTTGCTCTTTTCTTCCCTAAAACCAAAGATGGCAATACCTAGATATATCCTTGCTTTTATGCCTAGCTAAGGGCGTTAAACGATAGCGCTTGTTGGGAGGCAACCCAATTTTATTTTTAGTTGTTTGCTTTTTGCTTCTGTTTAGGAATAAATATTTGATCTAGCCTCTGGTTAGATGTGTTTTTATGTTTTAATTAGTGTTTGTGCCAAGTTAAACCTATAGGATCTTCTTGGATGATAGTTATTTGATCTTGCTGAAAATTCCAGAAACTTTCTGTTCACGAAAATAATTGTTAAAAATCACCAGAATGTGATAAAATATTGATTCCAATTGCTGCTGATCAATAAACAAATTATCTAGGTCTTACTATTTTAGCTGAATATTTGGAGTTCCAGAAGTTTTCGTTAGTTACAGATTACTACAGACTGTTCTGTTTTTGACAGATTCTGTTTTTCGTGTGTTGTTTGCTTATTTTGATGAACCTATGGCTAATAAGATAGTTTATAAACCATAGAGAAGTTGGAATACAGTAGGTTTAACACCAATATAAATAAATAATGAGTTCATTACAGTACCTTGAAGTGGTGTTTTTTTTCTTTCGCTAACGGAGCTCACGAGATTTTCTGCTAAGTTTTGTGTTGTGAAGTTTTCAAGTTTTGGGTAAAAGATTTGATGGATTATGGAACAAGGAGTGGCAAGAGCCTAAGCTTGGGGATGCCCATGGCACCCCAATATAATCTAAGGAGACCTAAAAGCCAAAGCTTGGGGATGCCCCGGAAGGCATCCCCTCTTTCGTCTACTTCCATCGGTAACTTACTTGGAGCTATATTTTTATTTGCCACATGATATGTGTTTTGCTTGGAGCGTCTTGTATGATTTGAGTCTTTGCTTTTTAGTTTACCACAATCATCTTTTCTGTACACACCTTTTGATGAGAGACACACATGATTCGGAATTTATAGAATACTCTATGCGCTTCACTTATATCTTTTGAGCTATGTAGTTTTTGCTCTAGTGCTTCACTTATATCTTTTAGAGCACGGCGGTGGTTTGTTTTATAGAAAATATTATTCTCTCATGCTTCACTTATATTATTTTAAGAGTCTTAAACATCATGGTAATTTGCTTAAATTGGCAAATTAATCCTAATATGCTAAGTATTCAGGACTAGTAAAAAAAGAAAAAGGAACTTTCTTATGAGTGTGCTGAATACTAACAGAAGTTTGATGCTTGATGATTGTTTTGAGATATGGAGGTAGTGATATTAAAGTTGTGCTAGTTGAGTAGTTGTGAATTTGAGAAATTCTTGTGTTGAAGTTTGCAAGTCCCGTAGCATGCACGTATGGTAAACGTTATGTAACAAATTTGAAGCATGAGGTGTTCTTTGATTGTCCTCCTTATGAGTGGCGGTCGGGGACGAGCGATGGTCTTTTCCTACCAATCTATCCCCCTAGGAGCATGCGCGTAGTGCTTGGTTTTTGATGACTTGTAGATTTTTGCAATAAGTATGTGAGTTCTTTATGACTAATGTTGAGTCCATGGATTATACGCACTCTTATCCTTCCATCATTGCTAGCCTCTTCGGTACCATGCATTGCCCTTTCTCACATTGAGAGTTGGTGCAAACTTCGCCGGTGCATCCAAACCCCGTGATATGATACGCTCTTTCACACATAAACCTCCTTATATCCTCCTCAAAACAGCCACCATACCTACCTATTATGGTATTTCCATAACCATTCCGAGATATATTGCCATGCAACTTTCCACCGTTTCATTTATCATGACACGTTCATCATTGCCATATTGCTTTGCATGATCATGTAGTTGGAATTGTATTTGTGGCAAAGCCACCGTTCATAATTCTTCATACATGTCACTCTTGATTCATTGCTATCCCGGTATACCGCCGGAGGCATTCATATAGAGTCATACTTTGTTCTAGTATTGAGTTGTAATCATTGAGTTGTAAATAAATAGAAGTGTGATGATCGTCTCTCATAGAGCATTGCCCTAATAAAAAAAGAGAAAGGCCAAATAAAAAAAGGCCCAAAAAAGAGAGAAAATAAAAAGGGGCAATGCTACTATCCTTTTTCCACACTTGTGCTTCAAAGTAGCACCATGATCTTCATGATAGAGAGTCTCTTGTTTTGTCACTTTCATATACTAGTGGGAATTTTTCATTATAGAACTTGGCTTGTATATTCCAACAATGGGCTTCCTCAAATGCCCTAGGTCTTCGTGAGCAAGCAAGTTGGATGCACACCCACTTAGTTTCTTTTGTTGAGCTTTCATGCATTTATAGGTCTAGTGCATCCGTTGCACGGCAATCCCTACTCCTTGCATTAACATCAATCGATGGGCATCTCCATAGCTTATTGAATAGTCGCGTTGATGCAAGACTTTCTCCTTTTTTGTCTTCTCCACATAACCCCCATCATTATATTCTATTTCACCCATAGTGCTATATCCATGGCTCACGCTCATGTATTGCGTGAAGGTTGAAAAAGTTTGAGATTACTAAAGTATGAAACAATTGCTGGGCTTGTCATCGAAGGTTGTGCATGATGAGAGCATTCTTGTGTGACGAAAATGGAGCATGACTAAACTATATGATTTTGTAGGGATGAACTTTCTTTGGCAATGTTATTTTGAGATGACATAATTGCTTAGTTAGTATGCTTGAAGTATTATTACTTTTATGTCAATATTAAACCTTTATCTTGAATCTTTTGGATCTGAATATTCATACCACAATTAAGAGAATTACATTGAAATTATGCCAAGTAGCATTCCACATCAAAAATTCTGTTTTTATCATTTACCTACTCGAGGACGAGCAGGAATTAAGCTTGGGGATGCTTGATACGTCTCCAACGTATCTATAATTTTTGATTGCTCCATGCTATATTATATTCTGTTTTGGACATTATTGGGCTTTATTATACACTTTTATATTATTTTTTGGGACTAACCTATTAACCGGAGGCCCAGCCCACAATTGTTGTTTTTTGCCTATTTCAGAGTTTCGCAGAAAAAGAATATCAAACGGAGTCCAAACAGAATGAAACCTTCGGGAACGTGATTTTCGGAACGAACATGATCCAGAGGACTTGGACCCTACGTCAAGACATCAACCAGGAAGGCATGAGGTAGGAGGGCGCGCCTACCCCCCTGGGCGCGCCCTCCACCCTCGTGGGCCCCACGCTGCTCCACCGACGTACTTCTTCCTCCTATATATACCTACGTACCCCCAAACTACCAGATACGGAGCCAAAAAAACATAATTCCACCGCCGCAACCTTCTGTACCCGTGAGATCCCATCTTGGGGCCTTTTCCAGAACTCCGCCGGAGGGGGCATCGATCACGGAGGGCTTCTACATCAACACCATAGCCTCTCCGATGATGTGTGAGTAGTTTACCTCGGACGTTCGGGTCCATAGTTATTAGCTAGATGGATTCTTCTCTCTTTTTGGATCTCAATACAATGTTCTCCCCCTCTCTTATGGAGATCTATTTGATGTAATCTTCTTTTGCGGTGTGTTTATTGAGACCGATGAATTGTGGGTTTATGATCAAGTTTATCGATGAACAATATTTGAATCTTCTCTGAATTCTTTTATGTATGATTGGTTATCTTTGCAAGTCTCTTCGAATTATCAGTTTGGTTTGGCCTACTAGATTAATCTTTCTTGCAATGGGAGAAGTGCTTAGCTTTGGGTTCAATCTTGCGGTGTCCTTTCCCAGTGACAGTAGGGGCAACAAGGCACGTATTGTATTGTTGCCATTGAGGATAACAAGATGGGGTTTATATCATAATGCATGAGTTTATCCCTCTACATCATGTCATCTTACTTAAGGCGTTACTCTATTCTTTTGAACTAAATACTCTAGATGCATGCTGGATAGCGGTCGATGTGTGGAGTAATAGTAGTAGATGCAGGAAGGAGTCGGTCTACTTGTCTCGGACGTGATGCCTATATACATGATCATACCTAGATACTCTCATAACTATGCTCCATTATACCAATTGCTCAACAGTAATTTGTTCACCCACCGTAATACTTATGCTGATGAGAGAAGCCACTAGTGAAACCTATGGCCCCCGGGTCTATTTTCCATCATATTAATCTTTCAATACTTAGCTATTTCTGGCGCCGTCTTTATTTTGCTTTCTTTACTTTGCATCTTTATCATAAAAATACCAAAATATTATCTTATCATATCTATCAGATCTCACTCTCGTAAGTGACCGTGAAGGGATTGACAACCCCTTTATTGCATTGGTTGCGAGGATTTATTTGTTTGTGTAGGTGCGAGGGACTCGTGCGTGACCTCCTAGTGGATTGATACCTTGGTTCTCAAAAACTGAGGGAAATACTTACGCTACTTTGCTGCATCACCCTTTCCTCTTCAAGGGAAAACCAACGCAGTGCTCAAGAGGTAGCACGGACCGGCGGTGGGGAGTTGTTTCGGGGCGGCAAGGCGGCGGCGGACAGGCAGTGGGGGGTTGTTTCAGGGCGGCGAGGCAGCACGGGGGCCGGTGGTTCGGCCGGTGGTGGCTGGCGGCTCAGGGGGGTGCAGGTTGAAGATGAATTGTAGGCCCTCTCTAAACTACATGTGAAGTGGCTCTTTGCTACCATTGCGTTCAGTTTCGACAGTAACATTCAGATTCCACAGTAAATTTCAGTTTCGACAGTTAAGTTCAGAGTCAATAGTTTTTACCACATCTGTTGTAGTCAAGTGTTTTTTGGTGATGTAAATTTTACGAGCATAATTGGTTTGGTGCCAAAAATAGGCATGCCAATGTTTGGCATTGTGCCAAATATTGGCTACTACTTGGTTGGTTACCGAGTTGTCTTGCCTATCTCACATAAAGTTGCCAATATTTGGCAAGTCTTGGTATTGCCAATATTTGGCAATTCCAACATTTGGCTAGCCAAATATTGGCAGCAAACCAATCATGCTCTACATCTATCACTTTTTGGTAATGTATTTTACATCATCTATAGGAGATGCTATTAGAATCCCACTTGAGATTAACGATGTCTGTCTTGTGCTGCTTCAGCCTCGACGTCTTATGGCTCACCAGAGTTGCTCCAATGACGGAACGATCCATCACAACAGAGCAGTGCCCTGGACGCCGTCTACAACTTCCTCAGATTTTCCTCCACACCTCCAATAGCCACCTCCGCGTCAAGTTCTTCAGCGACCAACCCAATGATGCTGAGGTCGACACGGCTACAGCAAAGAGGTTGTACACTTCTCGCATCACTTATTACTCGACATTCATGTCAATCCATTAGGGCTATTTTGGTTCAACGGAAAAACATAGGAATAGGAAATTTTCCTATGGCACTCTACTATTCAATTATTCATGCATTTTGTTGAAAGGAATGGAGCAAAACATCCACCTGGACCTACTTTTAAAAATCCTATGCATGAAAACAAGACCAAGTGCATTAGTGGCAGAATAACATTCTAACTGTACACGCTTTCATATGGTTTCACTTTATTTTGGCCATGTTTCTTTGCATTCCTCTGCTCCTCCAATTCCTGTGAACCAAACACCCAAGTTGACAGAAATCCTATGTTCACAAATGCTCTGTTTCCCATGTGCATTCCTATCCTATTCCGGTGTTTTTTCCTATCCCTGCGTTTTTAGAATCATGCAAGCCAAATTAGCCCTTACAGAATTACTTCAGTTACAGGTAGGTGTCGAAGAAAATTTTGTGTGGTTTGTCCTGCTCCTACCACGATGTCGTCCACCTCACCTGAGCTGCTCCATTGACAGAAGCATCCACCAAACCAGACATCACGACTCCTGACCATCTTTCGTCGCCTCAGATCTCCTTCCCTACTGCCGGCACCCACCGCAACGGCATCACCATCATCGACTTAGCAGATGAACCTAAGGAGTACACGGGTCCACAAGAGAGGTTGCACCTTTTGTTTCTGCTTATGTTATGCATTGGTTAATATTACCTGCTACTTTATCGTCATGTTCACCTCTTAGACTCCAAGTCAGGTCCAAATTGATGTTCAAACTTGAGTTATAAATTAGTTGTGGGGCACATATCGAGGCAACAATGAATAGTATCTTTGTCTAATATCTGGTTCACCTAGGGTATGCCTATGTTGTTCATCTTGGGTGGGAAACAAATAGTAAAGCAATCATCATCTTTTTTATTAAATTAAAGCAATCATCAGCCTGCTATCATTATTTTGGATCCATCCACTTGTTATTATCATTACTCTATATTTTTGCATGCTCTCCTTACATAATCTCACTATATATTTTGTGTATGCATGTCAGATAGTGTACACAGTCATGCTGAACATGTAGAGAAAAAGGGAAGAGTTTTGCGCGGCAATACAATGTCATGCAGACATCGCTCCATGGTGGGTTGAACGGCAAACCCTCCCGCCCCCCTCTCCAGATTGTAATCCAGAGGAAGATATCTGTTCTGAGGCGGATTCAGATGCAGTTGACCACTCCTATTTACCCCCAAGGTGTTTGCTCTAACTTGGCACGATGATGTTAGTCATATCATGCATATGTTGCCTTGCAGTGCCTACTTTCGACATCATATATGTCATCTGCTTAGTTTAGACATGTTCTGTAATGCCACCTGTTTAGTTTCAATATCATATATGGGAATTATGCAGTCTCATGTCTTTTAGCCAGCCATAATATATGTGAAATGTGCAATGCCATCCTGTTTAACCAGGCATCATATATTTGAATGATATCTTGCCCATCCTTGTAACATCCCAAATTTTCAATTTGGTATGTTATACATAGATCATCATTGCATATCATATTTTATTGCATTTGACAAATTCTCGATAAATCCTAAGCAACTCAAGGACCCTCGGAGAGAGTTGGGGATTTTCTCAAATTTTCATATTTGATTTTCATCAAATAATAAAACGAGGATTTTGGTTTTAGTTATTTTCTCTCCGGGAAAAATATTTCATTTAAAAATAAACGAGAGGAGAAAATATGACTTCTCCAAAACAATTGAAATATTGGAGGGAAAGTGTTAAAATCATTTATTGGATTTTATTCGGAGTTTTGTTTGCAAGTTTAATTGCATTAAAAAAATATAGCATGTTTTCAAAAAAATTTACTTTGTGTCAAAAAAATGTTCACCCTGTTCTAAATATTCTAACTAGACGGGGAAAATTTGTTTTATCGTTTTTGGATTTTTATTTATTTTTCTACGAATTGTTCGGCGGAACGTTTAAAAAAAACCGCGCCGCGCCCGACCGGGCCGAGGCCCAGCCGAACCGCCGGCCCACCCCGCCGTCTCCCTCGCGCAGCCGCCACCGCCACCGCGCCCGAGTCCGCCTCGAGCACGGGCGCCGCCGCCTTGCCCCCTCCCCCACGCCACC
>NC_057802.1:353219498-353227394 GCF_018294505.1 Triticum aestivum | reverse complement strand
AGCCGCCGCCACGCTCGCCATGCGCCGCCCCGAGCACCCCCGAGCCCCGCCGCACCCCGCCGCCCTCGCCGGAGCCAGCCGGAGCCCGCCCCGACGAGGTATTGCCTCGCCGTCGTTTGCCGGTTTTGTTTAAAAAAACCCTAGATCGGTTTATTTTTTTGGTTTTGTTATTTTGTGAGCGTTCACCGACTCGTTCGTTTTAACGAACGCGTTCGTCGGATTTTCTCTGTTAACGAACGTCCGTTCTTTAACCGTTCGTCCGTTTTTCTTTTTCATCGGATTTTTCCGCGATTATCTCAGATCTCGATTTCTGATCGAATCTTCGTTTCTGTTTAACTTTTCGCTCGTTTATCGGAATCAGGCAATTCAAGCGCCTAGAGTTTCGTCTCGAAATTCTCTTTCCGTTTAACCTACTCAAACAAGTTTTTGCTACTGTAAAATTTGACCTAGATCCAGATTAGTAAACGAAGCTTGTTTCTTTCGCAGTTTGACTTTCGTTGCTTCGTTCGAGTTGATTCTTTTTGCAAACCAGAGTTCTTAAGTTGAACTTTCTGGTTGGATCTTTCATTCGAGTTTTACCTGTGCATTAGATGAGTACTGATGGTTTGCTTGTTTGTTTGCGATAGAGTACCCGGAGTGTGCCGCTTGTTACTTCGAATCGCTAGGTTTCGCGGATCATCAGCAAGGCAAGTAACACTTTGATCATACCTTCCATACCTAGTTTTATTGCATTAGATCTATTCCTCAAACAATTGCATGGTTAGGATCAAAATTTAAATTGTGGGTATTGGGAAGTAGTTGAGGTAGTACCTATTACCTGTTTTCTTATCAAACCCTTGGGAGTTACTTCTACGTTGCTATTATATTGCCATGCTATGCTCGTAGACGTGGATTGGGTTTGAGAGATATTCATGACAGATGTGAGATTGGTAATAATGGTTTACCTAAGGTGGCAACTAAAACTCACATTTGGGTGGATTGAGGCACCTGGAGAATCCAGTGTTGTCTGTTTGTATAAGGACCGCCACCCAGGCTCAAAGGGATCATAAGATTTTTCATGCTAGAAACTTCCGTGTGCAGCCACAAGCTATTATGGGCTCTAGCATAGTTGAGTAGGTTACATGATCTCTTGAAGAGGTGGGCTAGCAGATGTAGGGGAAAGTAGGTGTACCGGTCCACCCGGAGTAAAGAGTGATTGTTCCTGAAAGACTGTGTCTCGGTCATCCGTTTCTCAAACATCATGCAGTGCGAGAATCAAGCGGAAGCGATCGAGTCTTGTGGGGAAAAGTGTGCAAACCTCTGCAGAGTGTACAAACTAATCATGGTTAGCCGTGTCCCCGTTTATGGACAATTTGAGAATGTAGTACCTGGATTATCATTTGAATCTCATCACCATGTTACTTTTAATTAATTTTGCTGGGTTAATGATGATTCTTAATTGGGATTGAGATGCTGTCAACCATCTCAATGTTTCACAACCACCATGATAGTTAAATAAATGTTATTCCTTTGAACTAGGGAAAAATTGGCTTTTCGCAAAAACTTAGCCGTAGAGCTTTCCACCAGCCATATATGCATGTAGTATAGCATTATTATTGTTCATTATTCTCTATGTGTTACTTTGCCAGCATATTCTATGTGCTGACCCGTTTTCGGGCTGCAACGTTTCATGTTGCAGACTTTTCAGACGACGAGTAAGGTGCTTTAGGTCGTGGTCTTATACTCAGTGATGCCGCTGGAGTTGATGGACTCACTTATCTTCCAAGTCTTCCGCTGTTATCGTATTTAGATGGCCCTAAGCCATATTTATCATACTTAATCTCTTTGGAGATATTCGATGTAATAAGTGTGTGATTGCTACTCTGTTATAAATCCTCCATTTGTACTGTGCGTGTCAGCATTACTGATCCAGGGATGACACTGGTGCACAGCAGCACAGACCATTTGACGTCTGGTCGCTACAAAGGTGGTATCAGAGCACACGCTGACTGTAGGACACGACCACTAATCTTAAGCCCTAGAACACTTCTCTCTTCCCTTTTTCTGACCCCTCTCCACTTTCTACTCTTTTAGGAATGGCGGATGCAAGGAGCAAGTTCATGCAACCAGATGAAGACATGCCTTTTGGTCGACACTTGAAGGAAGTCACCAAGTATTTGAACATAGGAATACCAAGCATCACCGGAACCTACAATGCCACATTACCCGAAGAGGAGAGCTGGAAGATTCAAGTTCACATTCCAGGAAGGACGTTTGTGCTAGTTACTGAACCCATAAGATTGGTTTTCGAAGCACCAACCTGGAGTTTAGGGAAGAGCATGGCCGCACACATCGCTATGGGACGCATTAGAGAAGTCTACCACCAGGAGCTTAAGGATACAATTTATCAGATTTGTGGACGCCGAGACGCGCAATGGGAGATGATCAGAACCAAGAAGGATGGATCAATTGCAGCTTTCATCCAGGAGCAAAACCAACATATTCGTCGCCAGGAGAACCAGATGTGCACGGACAAGGAAGAACTGAAGAAGGCATTAACCAAGATCAAGGAGCTGGAGGAAGAACTCAAGGCTACACGCGAGGATTATATGGAGGAAATCATCGCACTAGTAGGGAAGAATGACGACCTAGAGAAGAAGATTGGAGTATTCATGGGAAATCCAGTGCCAAAAGCAAAGGATGACGAATGCACTTGTCCGGATAACTACATCATCATCGACGACACTGACTCGGAACCAAGTGAAGATGACTTTGTTGACGAAGCTGGAGCAGACATCATGGAGTCTTCAACGGATCAGAATTTCTAGTAGACCACCATATCAGTAGTAGTTTTTCCCCATTTAATAGTATAGTTCAAGCACTTTGTAACGCTAGTTAGATCGATTGTTATGCCTTGTTTGAATTGATTGAGTGATATTGATTGTATTTGTCTCATGAGCATATGGGTAGTGTTTTCCCTCTAGACCTCATTCTATTCTTAACTCTCATCTTTTCTAACCCATCAGATGCCTCCAAGACGCGACACCGGATTTGTTTTCCCACCGGAGATCACCCAGTTGATTCAGCAACAGAACGCCCTGATGCAAGTGTTAGTGCAGAACCAAGGCAACAACAACAACAACAACCCACCGCCACCACCACCTGTTGACCACTTAGCCCGTTTCTTAAGGCTAAACCCGCCGGTGTTTTCCAGTAGCACCGAGCCGATTGTTGCAGATGATTGGCTCCGCAAAATTGGAAGGGAGTTGACCACTGCAGGATGCACAGATGCGGAAAGAGTGCGTTTTGCCGCACATCAGCTTGATGGACCCGCAGCATCATGGTGGGAGAATTATACAGCCACGCACCCTATTGACACTGTCACATGGGACCAGTTTCAGCAAGCTTTCCGTACAGCTCATGTTTCAGCAGGAGCTATGGCTATGAAGAAGCGCGAGTTTCGCAACCTACGCCAAGGAGGACGCACCGTAGGCCAGTATGTGGAGGATTTCAGTAAGTTAGCACGTTATGCACCAGATGACGTTGCTACAGATGCTGCCAAGCAGGAGAAATTTTTGGAAGGACTGAATGATGAACTGAGTATGCAGTTGATGGTAGCAACCTTCAACAACTACCAGGAGCTGGTAGATAGAGCTCTCATGATTGAAGGGAAGCAACAACAGATTGAAAATCGTAAGAGGAAGTATGGACAAGGGAAGTACAATTCTGGAGCTCAGCAGAAGCCACGATTTGCCCCGAAACCGGGAGGACAGTTTCAGCATACCCATGGAGGAGGTAGTTCGCACAACCATAATGGCTCCAAGAATGGTAATGGGAATGGAGGAACCAACGGACAGAACCGCACCAACCCATCTACCCCAGCCAAGAGGGATCTAAGTCACGTTACCTGTTTCAAGTGCCAGAAGACTGGACATTATGCAACTGATTGTCCTGAAGCCCAGAATGGAAATGGTAATGGAAGCTCTGGGAAGAAGCCGAACCCGTTCAACAAAGGACATGTGAACCACGTGAGCGTGGAGGAGGTTGAAGCTCAGCCTGATACAGTAATAGGTAAGTTTTTGGTTAAGTCATTTACTGCAACCGTTCTTTTCGATACTGGTGCATCGCATTCATACATATCAAGGGTATTTGTGAATAAGTTTAAGCTGTCCACCCAAGTTCTCAAAACCCCTATGTTAGTAACCTCGCCAGGAGCAGAGTATATGGCAAGCCAAGGATGTTTTCAGATACCATTGGCCATTGGTAGGCATGTTTTCCCCTCAGACCTCATAGTTTTGGAGTCGCAAGGTTTGGATGTGATTTTGGGAATGGATTGGCTATCGTTGTATGGAGGAAACATCGATTGTGCCAGCAAGACGATTTTGCTTACCACCCCGGAAGGAAAAAGGATCAAGTATGTATCCCGGCATATGCCGAAGAGGACTCAAGTGAATTCCTTATCAGGAGTTGTACAGGAGGAAGTACCAGTGGTGAAGGATTACCCGGATGTATTTCCAGAAGAGTTGCCAGGCATGCCACCAGATAGAGACATTGAGTTCTTGATTGAACTTTTGCCAGGCACAGGGCCAATATCTAAGAGACCATACCGGATGCCCGCAAAAGATTTGGAGGAAATTAAGAAGCAGATCAAGGAGTTACTGGATAAAGGCTATATTCGCCCAAGTTCGTCACCTTGGGGATCACCAGTACTTCTAGTGTAAAAGAAAGATGGATCGCTGAGGATGGTTGTTGATTACCGTGGATTGAATGAAGTGACCATCAAAAACAAGTACCCACTGCCGATGATCAATGATTTGTTTGACCGCCTACAAGGAGCTAAAGTATTTTCCAAGATCGATCCACGATCAGGATACCATCAGTTAAAGATTCGAGAGCGGGATATACCTAAGACGGCTTTTACCACCAGATATGGATTGTATGAGTATACCGTTATGTCATTTGTTCTGACTAACGCACCTGCCTATTTCATGGACCTGATGAACAAAGTGTTTATGGAGTTTTTGGATAAGTTCGTCGTGGTGTTAATTGATGATATTTTAGTCTTTTCCAAGAATGAGGAAGAGCATGAGGAGCATTTGCGATTGGTACTTGAGAAGCTCAGAGAACATCAGTTATACGCCAAGTTCAGCAAGTGTGAATTTTGGCTGAAGGAAGTTGGATTCCTTGGACATGTTATTTCTGGAGAAGGAATAGCAGTAGACCCTGCCAAGGTTGATACAGTGACAAGTTGGGAATCACCCACGACAGTTGGAGAAATCCGGAGTTTTCTTGGACTTGCAGGATACTACCGGAGATTCATCGAGAATTTCTCGAAGATTGCTAAGCCCATGACTGAGCTATTGAAAAAGGACACCAAATTCAATTGGACTGAGGAATGTGAAGCTAGTTTCCAAGAGTTGAAGAAATGATTGGTTACATCATCAGTGTTGATTCTGCCAGATCAACGCAAGGATTATGAAGTTTATTGCGACGCTTCTCGTCGAGGACTTGGAGCAGTGCTTATGCAGGAAGGAAGAGTTGTGTCATATGCTTCACGACAACTTAAACCCCATGAGAAGAATTATGCTATGCATGATTTGGAGTTAGCAGCCGTGGTGCATGCATTGAAGACATGGAGACATTTTCTCATCGGAAACCATTGTGAGGTGTATACGGATCACAAGAGTTTGAAGTATATTTTCACGCAGAAGGAGTTAAATCTCAGACAGAGGAGATGGTTGGAGCTCATTAAGGATTATGATATGAGATTGCATTATCACCCAGGAAAGGCTAACGTAGTAGCAGACGCGTTGAGCCGCAAGAGTCATGTCAACACCCTCATGACAGGAGAGTTACCTCAGGAGTTAGCCGAGGACCTTCGCGAGCTATGTTTGGAGATAGTCCCAAGAGGCTATTTAGCGACACTGGAGATTCAGTCTACCTTGATGGAAAGGATCAGAGAAGCTCAAAAGACACACAAGGAGATTGAAGAGATAAAGGAGAAGATGAGCAAAGGAAAAGCCAAGGGATTTCGTGAGGATGAGCACGATACCTTATGGTTTGAGGACTGCGTATATGTGCCAAATGATCCGGAGATCAGGAAGTTGATTTTGCAAGAAGCCCATGATTCACCGTACTCGATTCACCCAGGGAATACCAAGATGTATTTGGATCTGAAAAATACTTTCTGGTGGACCGGAATGAAGAAGGATATTGCAGAATATGTAGCAGTTTGTGATGTATGTCAGAGAGTGAAGGCAGAGCATCAGAAGCCAGCAGGATTGCTACAACCATTGCCGATACCCGAATGGAAGTGGGATAAAATAGGCATGGATTTTATCACGGGATTACCCAGGACTCGTTCGGGCTATGACTCAATATGGGTTGTAGTCGACCGTTTGACGAAAGTGGCTCATTTCATTCCAGTGAAGACCACTTACACCAGTGCTAAGTTGGCAAAGATATACATGACCAGGATTGTATGTTTGCATGGAGTTCCGAGGACCATTGTATCAGACAGAGGAACCCAATTTACCTCGAAGTTTTGGAAGCAGTTACATGAAACATTGGGAACCAGGCTAGAATTTACTACAACTTTTCACCCACAGACAGATGGACAGACCGAGAGAGTCAACCAGATTTTGGAGGACATGTTAAGAGCTTGTGCACTAGATTATGGATCTAGTTGGGACGACAACTTGCCATATGCGGAGTTTTCGTATAACAACAGTTATCAGACCAGTTTGAAGATGGCCCCTTTCGAAGCCTTGTACGGAAGGAGGTGTAGAACACCGTTGTTATGGGACGAAGTTGGAGGCCGTCAATTGTTTGGACCAGATTTGATTAAGGAGTCTGAACAGAAAGTAAGGTTGATTCGCGATAGGCTCAAGGTAGCCCAGTCCAGGCAGAAGAGTTATGCTGATTCTAAACGAAAGGAGACAGTTCACGAAGTCAGGGACCGAGTTTATCTTCGAGTATCACCACTTCGAGGAGTGAAGCGCTTTGGAGGTAAGGGAAAGTTAGCGCCCCGTTTTATCGGACCATACAGAGTTGTGGAACGTATGGGGGAGGTTGCCTACAAGCTGGAATTGCCCGAGGGATTGTCTGGAGTTCATGATGTATTACACGTTTCCCAGTTGAAGAAGTGCCACGCAGAGATGGCTGAGATACCACTGAGAGATACTGTGCCGCTGGAAGCGATTCAGCTGGAAAGTGATTTGACCTATGAGGAGAAACCAGTTAGATTCTTGAGTATGCCAGCCGAGTTACCCGCAGTAAGGTTATCAAGTTTTGCAAAGTCCAGTGGAGTCACCACACGGAAGATGAAGCCACCTGGGAGCGAGAGGAAGATCTCTGGAAGGACCACTCCCACCTGTTTTCTAGCCAACCCGTATCTCGAGGGCGAGATTCATCTTAAGGGGGGTAGGTTTGTAACATCCCAAATTTTCAATTTGGTATGTTATACATAGATCATCATTGCATATCATATTTTATTGCATTTGACAAATCCTAAGCAACTCAAGGACCCTCGGAGAGAGTTGGGGATTTTCTCAAATTTTCATATTTGATTTTCATCAAATAATAAAACGAGGATTTTGGTTTTAATTATTTTCTCCCCGGGAAAAATATTTCATTTAAAAATAAACGAGAGGAGAAAATATGACTTCTCCAAAACAATTGAAATATTGGAGGGAAAGTGTTAAAATCATTTATTGGATTTTATTCGGAGTTTTGTTTGCAATTTTAATTGCATTAAAAAAATATAGCATGTTTTCAAAAAAAATTATTTTGTGTCAAAAAAATGTTCACCCTGTTCTAAATATTCTAACTAGACGGGGAATTTTTTTATCTTTTTTGGATTTTTATTTATATTTCTACGAATTTTTCGGCGGAACGTTTTAAAAAAAAAACCGCGCC
>NC_057802.1:353209397-353219005 GCF_018294505.1 Triticum aestivum | reverse complement strand
CCGGTTTTGTTTTAAAAAAAACCCTAGATCGGTTTATTTTTTTGGTTTTGTTATTTTGTGAGCGTTCACCGACTCGTTCGTCGGATTTTCTCTGTTAACGAACGTCCGTTCTTTAACCGTTCGTCCGTTTTTCTTTTTTGTCGGATTTTTCCGCGATTATCTCAGATCTCGATTTCTGATCGAATCTTCGTTTCTGTTTAACTTTTCGCTCGTTTATCGGAATCAGGCGATTCAAGCGCCTAGAGTTTCATCTCGAAATTCTCTTTCCGTTTAATCTACTCAAACAAGTTTTTGCTACTGTAAAATTAGACCTAGATCCAGATTAGTAAACGAAGCTTGTTTCTTTCGCAGTTTGACTTTCGTTGCTTCGTTCGAGTTGATTCTTTTTGCAAACCGGAGTTCTTAAGTTGAACTTTCTGGTTGGATCTTTCATTCGAGTTTTACCTGTGCATTAGATGAGTACTGATGGTTTGCTTGTTTGTTTGCGATAGAGTACCCGGAGTGTGCCGCTTGTTACTTCGAATCGCTAGGTTTCGCGGATCATCAGCATGGCAAGTAACACTTTGATCATACCTTCCATACCCAGTTTTATTGCATTAGATCTATTCCTCAAACAATTGCATGGTTAGGATCAAAATTTAAATTGTGGGTATTGGGAAGTAGTTGAGGTAGTACCTATTACCTGTTTTCTTATCAAACCCTTGGGAGTTACTTCTACGTTGCTATTATATTGCCATGCTATGCTCGTAGACGTGGATTGGGTTTGAGAGATATTCATGACAAATGTGAGATTGTTAATAATGGTTTACCTAAGGTGGCAACTAAAACTCACATCTGGGTGGATTGAGGCACCTGGAGAATCCAGTGTTGTCTGTTTGTATAAGGACCGCCACCTAGGCTCAAAGGGATCATAAGATTATTCATGCTAGAAACTTCCGTGTGCAGCCACAAGCTATTATGGGCTCTAGCATAGTTGAGTAGGTTACATGATCTCTTGAAGAGGTGGGCTAGCAGATGTAGGGGAAACTAGGTGTACTGGTCCACCCGGAGTAAAGAGTGATTGTTCCTGAAAGACTGTGTCTCGGTCATCCGTTTCTCAAACATCATGCAGTGCGAGAATCAAGCGGAGGCGATCGAGTCTTTTGGGGAAAAGTGTGCAAACCTCTGCAGAGTGTACAAACTAATCATGGTTAGCCGTGTCCCCGGTTATGGACAATTTGAGTATCTAGTACCTGGATTATCATTTGAATCTCATCACCATGTTACTTTTAATTAATTTTGCTGGGTTAATGATGATTCTTAATTGGGATTGAGATGCTGTCAACCATCTCAATGTTTCACAACCACCATGATAGTTAAATAAATGTTATTCCTTTGAACTAGGGAAAAATTGGCTTTTCGCAAAAACTTAGCCGTAGAGCTTTCCACCAGCCATATATGCATGTAGTATAGCATTATTATTGTTCATTATTCTCTATGTGTTACTTTGCCAGCATATTCTATGTGCTGACCCATTTTCGGGCTGCAACGTTTCATGTTGCAGACTTTTCAGACGACGAGTAAGGTGCTTTAGGTCGTGGTCTTATACTCAGTGATGCCGCTGGAGTTGATGGACTCACTTATCTTCCAAGTCTTCCGCTGTTATCGTATTTAGATGGCCCTAAGCCATATTTATCATACTTAATCTCTTTGGAGATATTCAATGTAATAAGTGTGTGATTGCTACTCTGTTATAAATCCTCCATTTGTACTGTGCGTGTCAGCATTACTGATCCAGGGATGACACTGGTGCACAGCAGCACAGACCATTTGAGGTCTGGTCGCTACAATCCTTTTCTTCATTACATTTCCATTTGTCCACAATGTTTGTACATTAAACTACTCTTCCTGTGAATCAGCCATTTGAGTGGGTGATGGAAAAATCTGGAGTGAAAACAAGGCCTTCAGAGCAGACAGTTCTACCTATCAAAGCAGATCTCTTGCTGGGTCCCGATAGCTCCTCAGAGATGGATTCAGAGATAGATGACCAGTCTTATTCCCCTGATGTCGCTTGAAGCTACGTCAGTATTTCTCCAAAGAGGAAGGGATGATGCAGCACAGCGGCGGTAGGTATTTCCCTCAGATATGAAACCAAGGCTATCGAACCAGTAGGCGAACCAAGCAACACAACGTAAACAGCCCCTGCACACAAATAACAACACCTCGCAACCCGACGTGTTAAAGGGGTTGTCAATCCCTTTCGGGTAACTGCGCCAGAAATTGCGTGTTGAAGGGATAAAGTTGTAATAGATTGAATAAATAAGTTGCAAATAAAATAAAGTGCAGCAAAGGATTTTTGTATTTTTGGTTTAGTAGATCTGAATAAAAAGTGCAAATAAAATAGATCGCAAAGCAAATATATGAGAAAGAAGACTCGGGGGCCCTAGATTTCACTAGTGGCTTCTCTCGAGAAAGTTAGCAAACGGTGGGTAAACAAATTACTATTGGCCAATTGATAGAACCTCAAATAATTATGACGATATCCAGGCAATGGTCATTACATAGGCATCATGTCCAAGATTAGTAGACCGACTCCTGCCTACATCTACTACTATTACTCCACACATCGACCGCTATCCAGCATGCATCTAGTGTATTAAATTCATGGAAAAATGGAGTAATGCAATAAGAACGATGACATGATGTAGACAAGATCCGTTTATCTATGGTGGTAGATATAGATCCCATCTTTTTATCCTTAGTAGCAACGATACATACGTGTCAGTTCCCTTTCTGTCATTGGGATCAAGCACCGTAAGATCGAACCCACTACCGGGCACCTCTTCCCATTGCAAGATAAATAGATTAAGTTGGCCAAACAAAACCCAAATATCGTAGAAGAAATATGAGGCTATAAGAGATCATGCATATAAGTGATCAAAGAAAATCAAATAACTTTCATGGATATAAAAAGATATGACTGATCATAAACTCAAAGTTCATCAAATCCCAATAAACACACCGCAAAAAGAGTTACATCATATAGATCTCCAAGAGACCATTGTATTGAGAATTCAGCGAGAGAGAGGAAGCCATCCAGCTACTAACTACGGATTCGAAGGTCTACAAAGAACTACTCACGCATCATTGGAGAGGCACCAATGGAGGTGGTGAACCCCATCCGAGATGGTGTCTAGATTGGATCTGGTGGTTCTGAACTCTACGGTGGCTGGATGAATATTTCGTCCATGCTTCTAGGGTTCTGGTATTTTTGGGGTATTTATAGAGCAAAGAGGTGGTCCGGGGGGCACCCGAGGTGGGCACAACCCACCAGGGCGCGCCTGGGCCTCCTGGCGTGCCCTGGTGGGTTGTCCCCTCCTCGGGACTCCCCCCAGGTGCAACCAGGGCCCAACATCTTCCATCTAGCCCATAAAAAATCATCGTGGAGTTTCGTGGCATTTGGACTCCATCTGGTATTGATTTTCTGCGATGTAAAAAACTTGGAAAAAACAACAACTGGCACTTGGCACTATGTCAATAGGTTAGTACCAAAAAATGATATAAAATGGCTATAAAATGATTATAAAACATCCAAGATTGATAATAAAACAGCATGGAACAATCAAAAATTATAAATACGTTGGAGACGTATCAGCATCCCCAAGCTTAACTCTGACTCGTCCTCGAGTAGGTAAGTGATAAAAACAGAATTTTTGATGTGGAGTGATGTTCATCATGTCATATCATATTCTTTTCTTTATAGCATGGACATTTGGACTTTTATGTGATTCAAAGCAATATTCTAGTTTTGACATAATAATTTAGATACTTAAGCATATCAACAAGCAACCATGTCTTTCAAAATATCAATGCTAAAACAAGTTATCCCTAGCCCATCATGCTCAAACATTGATCCATTCATGAAACACACTCGAATATTAGCTACACCCGATACTTAAGTACGATCATATCGCCTCATAATTGGTGCTTTTTATGAGAGAAGATGAAGACTCAAAATAAAAATTGCATAAAGTAAAAGAAAGGCCCTTCGCAGAGGGAAGTAGGGATTTGTAGAGGTGCCAGAGCTCAAAGCAAAAAAAATAGAGATAAAAATCATTTTGGGAGGTGTATCCATCCCACCAACGAAAACGACTCAGAGGTCCGAACGCTTTCCATGCTAGATATGCCATAGGCGGTTCCCAAACAGAAAATAAAGTTTATTCCTTTTTCCACCATTCTTTCACTTTCCACGGCTAGCCGTATCCACGATTGCCCTCCATACCAACACTTCCCAAGGGATTTATTATTTGACAACATAAAGTAAATTCATTTTTGCATTTCGGGACTGGGCTTCCCTAAAACCTTTGCCTTACTCTCATGCAATGACAAGTGAATAAACACTCATCGTGAGAATAACACATCCAGCATGGAAAATATTAGCCACCCGTTACCGTTCCGCGAGCGAAACAAATACACAAAAGAAAATTTTATTTTGAAAATTAGAGATGGCACATGCAAATTTGCTTAGAACAGCAAAAGAATACCGCATATAGGTAGATATAGTGGACTCATGTGGCAAAACTAGTTTAAAGGATTTTGGATGCACAAGTAGAGATTATACTTAGTGCAAAGTGAAGGCTAGCAAAAAGATTGAGAAGCGACCAACCAAGAAACGAATAACCTCATAAGCAAGCATTAAGCATAATTAACACCGAATAATGCACCACAAGTAGGATATAAATTTCATTGCATGATTATTGACTTTCGTGCATGCATAGGTAATCACAAACCTTAGCGCCAATATTCTTACTAGAGCACAATTACTGATCAACATAACTCACATATCACATCATCATATCTCAAAACTATTACTAACAATCAAGTTTATTTTGTCCAATGATCTTCATGACATTTTTTTCTTTATCCTTCTTGGATATCTATCACTTTGGGACTAATTTTCATGTGTTGCTTTTCATAAGCTCAAACAAATATAAGTGAAGATCATGAGCATAACAAATTTCTTTCTCTCAAAATAATTTAAGTGAAGCAAGAGAGAATTTCTTCAAAATTTTACTAACTCTCAAATAAATCTAAGTGAAGAAAGAGAGCATTTCTTCAAAAATACTAAGCACACCGTGCTCAAAAAGATATAAGTGAAGCGCTAGAGCAAGTCCTAGCTCATAACAGATTTAAGTGAAGCATAGAGAGCAATTCTAACAAGTCATGATATAATTTTGGCTCTCTCAAGTAGGTGTGTCCAGCAAGGATTGATGACCTAAAACACAAAATAAAACAAGTAAAGACACATATCATACAAGACGCTCCAAGCAAAACACATATCATGTGACGAATAAAAATATAGCCTCGAGTAAAATACCGATAGTTGTTGGAAGAAAGCGGGGATGCCACTCGGGGGCATCCCCAAGATTAGTTGGTTGCTCATTTTTGGATAATAGCTTGGGATGCCGAGGTATCCCCAAGCTTAGGCTCTTGCATCCTTCCTTCATCCATCGTAAGATAACTCAAAACTTGAAAACTTCAATCACACAAAACTCAACAAAACCTTCATGAGATCCATTAGTGTAAGAAAAATAAATCACTACTATAAGTGCTATATGAAACCAATTCTTATTTTGTTTTTGTATTATATCTACTGTATTCCAACTTTTCTATGGCAAAAACTCATCAAAGAAAACCATAGAGCCATCAAAATAAGCACACAACACAAAGAAAACAGAATCTGTCAAAACAGAACAGTCTGTAGTAATCTGACTTTTGCGAATACTTATGGAACTCCAAAAATTCTACCAAATTAGGACGACCAGGGTAATTTGTATATTAATCTTCTGCAAAAGAATCAGAGCAAAAGATCTTTTCTATGATTTATTAAAATTATTTTTGTGAGCACAAAGTTTCTGTCTTTTTCAGCAAGATCAAACAACTATCACCCAAGAGGATCATAAAGGCTTTACTTGGCACAAACACTAATTAAAACACAAAAAACACAATCATAACAGTAGCATAATTCTCCTAACACACAAGAACAGAAAGCAAAAAAGCAAAAATAAAATTTATACATTGGGTTGCCTCCCAACAAGCGCTATAGTTTTACGCCCTTAGCTAGGCATAAGATTTCAATGATCCTCACATGAAAGATAAGAATTGAAACACAAAGAGAGCATCATGAAACATCTGACAAACACATTTAAGTCTAGCATACTTCCTATGCATAGGAAATTTATAAGCAACCAAATTATCAAGACAAGAAACATCTAACATATGCAAAGAAGAGGAATAAAACATTGACGATCTCAACATAACGAGAGGTAATTTAGTAACATGGAAATTTCTACAACCATATTTTCCTCTCTCATAATAATTACATGTAGGATCATAATCAAATTCAACAATAGAACTTTCACATAAAATATTCTTGTCATGATCCACATGCATGCAAAGTTGACACTCTTCCGAAATAGTGGGATTATCATCAAATAAAGTCATGACCTTTCCAAGCCCACTTTCATTAATAATTTCATAAGATTGAACACTCTCCAGATATGTGGGATTATTTTTAGCTAAAGTTGACACTCTTCCAAACCCACTTTTAATATTATCGCAAGCATATTCATCATGAGGCTTAAATAAACTTTCAAGATCATTAGAATCACTATCACCCCAATCATGATCATTGCAATAAGTAGTGGACATAGAAATATTAGCATCCCCAAGCTTGGGGTTTTGCATATTATTAGCACAATTGACATTAATAGAATTTATAGTAAAATCATTGCAATCATGCTTTTCATTCAAGGAGCTATCATGAATCACTTCATAAATTTCTTCATCACAATTTTCAGATTCACGTATCTCAAGCAAAACTTCACAAAGATAATCAAGTGCACTCAAATCACTAGCAACTGGTTCAACACAATTAGATCTATTGAAAAGATTAGCTAGTGGATGAGGATCCATAACAATAGATTTCTAGCAAGCAAAGATGCAAGCAAATAGAAGACACATGGCAACACAAGAAAACATGAGATCTGGCGAGAAAACGGCGAATGAAAAAGAGGGGCGAATAAAACGGTAAATTTTTGTGAAGTGGAGGAGAGGAAAACGAGAGGAAAATGGCAAATAATGTAAATTGCGAGGAGATGAGATTTGTGATTAGGAACCTGGTTGTGTTGAAGATCCTCCCCGGCAACGGCGCCAGAAATTCCTTTTGATGTCGCTTGAAGCTACGTTGGTATTTCCCCAAAGAGGAAGGGATGATGCAGCATAGCGGCGGTAGTCATTTCCCTCAGATATGAAACCAAGGTTATCGAACTAGTAGGAGAACCAAGCAACACAACTTAAACAGCCACTGCACACAAATAACAACACCTCGCAACCCGACGTGTTAAAGGGGTTGTCAATCCCTTTCGGGTAACTGCGCCAAAATTGCATGTTGAAGGGAGAAACTTGTTATAGATTGAATAAATAGATCGCAAATAAAATAAAGTGCAGCAAAGTATTTTTGTATTCTTGGTTTAGTAGATCTGAATAAAAAGTGCAAATAAAATAGATCGCAAAGCAAATATATGAGAAAGGAGACCCGGGGGCCGTAGATTTCACTAGTGGCTTCTCTTGAGAAAGATAGCAAACGGTGGGTAAACAAATTACTGTTGGGCAATTGATAGAACCTCAAATAATTATGACGATATCTAGGCAATGATCATTACATAGGCATCACGTACAAGATTAGTAGACCGACTCTTGCCTGCATGTAGCGACCAGACCTCAAATGGTCGGTGCTGCTATGCACCAGTGTCATCCATGGATCAGTAATGCTGACACACACAGTACAAACGGAGGATTTATAACAGAGTAGCAATCACACACTTATTACATCGAATATCTCCAAAGAGAATAAGTATGATAAATATGGCTTAAGGCCATCTAAATACGATAACAGCGGAAGACTTGGAAGATAAGTGAGTCCATCAACTCCAACGGCATCACTGAGTATAAGACCATGACCTAAGGCACCTTACTCGTCGTCTGAAAAGTCTGCAACATGAAACGTTGCAGCCCGAAAACGGGTCAGCACATGGAATATGCTGGCAAAATAACACATGGAGAATAATGAACGTAATAATGCTATACTACATGCATATATGGCTGGTGGAAAGCTCTATGGTTAAAGTTTTTGCGAAAAGCCAATTTTTCCCTACTGCAAAGGAATAAATTTTATTTAACTATCATGGTGGTTGTGAAACATTGAGATGGTTGACAGCATCTCAATCCCAATTAAAAAGTCATCATTAACCCAACAAAATTAATTAAAAGTAACATGGTGATGAGATTCAAATGATAATCCAGGTACTAGATACTCAAATTGTCCATAACCGGGGACACGGCTAACCATGATTAGTTTGTACACTTTGCAGAGGTTTGCGCACTTTCCCCCACAAGACTCGATCGCCTCCGCTTGATTCTCGCACTACATGATGTTTGAGAAACGGATGACCGAGACACAGTCTTTCAGAAACAATCACTCTTTACTCCGGATGGACAGTTACACCTGCTTTCCCCTACATCTGCTAGCCCACCTCTTCAAGAGATCATGTAACCTACTCAACTATGCTAGAGCCCATAATAGCTTGTGGCTGCACACGGAAGTTTCTAGCATGAATAATCTTATGATCCCTTTGAGCCTGGGTGGCGGTCCTTATACAAACAGACAACACTGGGTTCTCCAGGTGCCTCAATCCACCCAGATGTGAGTTTTAGTTGCCACCTTAAGTAAACCATTATTAACAATCTCACATCTGTCATGAATTTCACTCAAACCCAATCCACGTCTACGAGCATAGCATGGCAATATAATAGCAACGTAGAAGTAACTCCCAAGGGTTTGATAAATAAAACAGGCAATAGGTACTACCTCAACTACTTCCCAATACCCATAATTTAATTAGATCCTAACCATGCAATTGTTTGAGGATTGATCTAATGCAATAAAAACTGGGTATGGAAGGGTATGATCAAAGTGTTACTTGCCTTGCTGATGATCCGCGAAACCTAGCGATTCGAAGTAACAAGCGGCACACTCCGGGTACTCTATCGCAAACAAACAAGCAAACAATAAGTACTTATCTAATTCACAGGTAAAACTCGAATGAAAGATCCAACCAAAAAGCTCAACTTAAGAACTCCGGTTTGCAAAAAGAATCAACTCGTACGAAGCAACGAAAGTCAAATGGCGAAAGAAACAAGCTCCGTTTACTCATCTGGATCTAGGTCAAATTTTACAGTAGAAAAAACTTGTTTGAGTAGGTTAAACGGAAAGAGAATTTCGAGACGAAACTCTAGGCGCTTGAATCGCCTGATTCCGATAAACGAGCGAAAAGTTAAACAGAAACGAAGATCCGATCAGAAATCGAGATCTGAGATAATCGCGGAAAAACCCGACGAAAAAGAAAAACTGACGAACAGTTAACGAACGGACGTTCGTTAACAGAGAAAATCCGACGAATGCGTTCGTTAAAACGAACGGGTCGGTGAACGTTCACTAAATAACAAAACCGAAGAAATAAACCGATCTAGGGTTTTTTTAAAAAAAACAACGAACGGTTTTTTTAAAT
>NC_057802.1:353202378-353208940 GCF_018294505.1 Triticum aestivum | reverse complement strand
GGCGGGCGGCGTGCTCGCGGAGGAGACGCGCGGCTGGGCCGGCCGCTCGGCAGGGCCTCGGCCCGGTCGGGCGCGGCGCGCGTTTTTTTTAAACATTCCGCCGAGAAAAATTCGTAGAAAAATAAATAAAAATCCAAAAAAGATAAAACAAATTTTCCCCGTCTAGTTAAAATAATTAGAACAGGATGAACATTGTTTTGACACAATAATGCAGTTTTGAAAACGTGCAATTTTTTAATGTAATTAAAATTGCAAATAAAATCCGAATAAATTCCAATATATGATTTTAATATTTTTCCTCCGATATTTCCATTGTTTTGGAGAAGTCATATTTTCTCCTCTCATTTATTTTTAAATGGAATATTTTTCCGGAGAGAAAATAATTAAAACCAAAATCCTCGTTTTATTATTTGATGAAAATCAAATATGAAAAATCGAGAAAATCCCCAACTCTCTCCTAGGGTCCTTGAGTTGCTTAGGATTTATCGAGGATTTGTCAAAATGCAAATAAAAATATGATATGCAATGATGATCTATGTATAACATTCAAAATTGAAAATTTGGGATGTTACACTGCATCTACTACTATTACTCCACACATCGACCGCTATCTAGCATGCATCTAGTGTATTAAGTTCACGGAAAAATGGAGTAATGCAATAAGAACGATGACATGATGTAGACAAGATCCGTTTATCTATGGCGGTAGATATACATCCCATCTTTTTATCCTTACTAGCAATGATACATACGTGTCGGTTCCCTTTCTGTCACTGGGATCAAGCACCGTAAGATCGAACCCACTGCCGGGCACCTCTTCCCATAGCAAGATAAATAGATCAAGTTGGCCAAACAAAACCCAAATATTGGAGAAGAAATATGAGGCTATAAGAGATCATGCATACAAGAGATCAAAGAAACTCAAATAACTTTCATGGATATAAAAAGATATGACATGATCATAAACTCAAAGTTCATCAAATCCCAACAAACACACCGCAAAAGAGTTACATCATATGGATCTCCAAGAGACGATTGTATTGAGAATTCAGCGAGAGAGAGGAAGCCATCTAGCTACTAACTACGAACCCGAAGGTCTACAAAGAACTACTCACGCATCATCGGAGAGGCACCAATGGAGGTGGTGAACCCCATCCGAGATGGTGTCTAGATTTGATCTGGTAGTTCTGGACTCTGCGGCGGCTGGATGAATATTTTGTCCATGCTTCTAGGGTTCTGGTATTTTTGGGGTATTTATAGAGCAAAGAGGTAGTCCGGGGGGCACCCGAGGTGGGCACAACCCACCAGGGCGCTCCTGGGCCTCCTGGCGCACCCTGGTGGGTTGTGCCCTCCTCAGGACTCCCACTAGGTGCAACCAAGGCCCAACATCTTCCATCTGGCCCATAAATAATCATCGTGGAGTTTCATGGCATTTGGACTCCATCTGGTATTGATTTTCTGCGGTGTAAAAAACATGGAAAAATAGCAACTGGCACTTGGCACTATGTCAATAGGTTAGTACCAAAAAATGATATAAAATGATTATAAAACATCCAAGATTGATAATAAAATAGCATGGAACAATAAAAAATTATAGATATGTTGGAGACGTATCATCCCCCACCGAGGTGTATGCTCTAACTTGGCATGGTTATACTGCTCATATCATGCATATGGTGTCTTGCATTGCATATTTTAGACATCATATACACATTATTCAACACCATGTTCTTAGTTCAGACATCATATATGCGAATGCCCTCTGCTTAGCATATAAATCACATATGTGAATTGAATCATGCGATCCTGATTACTTAGATAACATGTATGTGAATTATGTCATGCGATCCTGTTTAGTTAGTTATCATATCTTTGAATTATGTTATGCTATGCTATCCAGTTTAGATAGACATCATATATGTGAAATTATGTCATGCTATCTGTTTTAGTTAAACAATATACATGTCAACTATTTCATGTCCTCTTTTTTGCACACTATCTATTGCATCTGTCTCTCATACAATGTCTGTACATTCAACTATGTTTCCTGTTTATCAACCATTTGAATTGGAGCGGGTGATGGCAGTATCTAGCGGAATAAAAACACGGTCTTCAAATAAAACAGTGCTACCTCTTGGTGGAGATAGCACCCCGGTTTTACATGCACGAGAACCAGCCCTACCACACATAACCCAGACTCTCGCAAAGTTTACCCCTACTATGATGGATAGAGAACCAGCTTCACCCAATCTAACCCCAACCCCAGCAGATAGTAACCCAGTTCCTGTTGACACAGCACCATCTCCCCCACAGAGCTCCCAAACAAGAGCAGTTAGTAAGGCAGCTCCAGTGCCCAAAGCGCCAGTACTACCACGGTGAACCCCAACTCCACCAGTTAGTACACCTATTCCTGTGGAGGAAGCACAACCAGCCATTCATAGTTTAGCATCTATCACATTTGATGTTGTTAAATCCTATGTGCGTATCTTCCCATCATGGAAATATTATACTGAAGATGAAGGAAAATGCCAGTTGCAGGTGTTTGTCTAGGAGTTATGTGTAAGTAATGTTATTCATGGCAATTACTTTGCTTTATCCCATACATTCTACCTCCATGATGGTTATAATACAACAAATTTTCCCATTTTTCTCTATAGAGAAGGACCGATTTGGAAACTCAGGATGAGGTAACCTGTGCTAATAGCTCTGCTATCTTCAAGAATGCTTGGTGGAAATATCGGAATTACTTGAAGAAAACGTACTTCACTGGCAAAGAAACTCATCAAATTCCCTTACGTTGTCCAGAGACACATTGACTGATGACTGGGAACGCCTGGTTCTGTACTAGTCCCGAACCAAGAATGTGGTAAGGTCTATGAGCTCATTTTATTTTAAGTACTATATGCTTGCGTCTTACTGTACTCTGTTCATATAGAACAAGTGCTTAAACCTGAAGAACAACTGTTCTCATTTAAGATTCTATTGCTATCGTGCATACTGCTTTGCTCTTGTATCACTGTATTTACTCATACAAACTTATTTTTAAATTGAACGATCCAATGGCACAACAGGTATGTTTACGCATGTTTCTTTAACAGGTTTGCTTTTATAAAAATTTCTGTTGATTTCAATTTCAATTGTGTATACAGTTGACTTCTCATATCATGCACATTACTAGCATCACAACAGAGCCAATAGTGTTGTTGTACATGTAGACCCGTGGTACCCATCTGAAATCTTGTTGTGCCTTGTAGTTTCCCACGCTTTGTATTCTTTCAGTGTTGCTTTCTCTTGAACTGATATGGTTTGAACCGTGTCTCTATTTTGATTTGGCAAGACAATGCAGTGACCATAGGACATAGATATATGTTTGGTTGATGCTTTTATAATGTACTTCTTGGCAATAAAAGACTTGGTAGTTTAATCTTGTCCACCTTACTAATGAACTGGTTCATCGAAATGAGTTTCATATACTAGTACATGCTAAACCTGTTATGTGTCTGCTTGTTTCTTCTTTTAGAATGCTGACAGAATATTGGGGAAGAGTGCCTTATTAAGCAATGGTAACGGAAGTAATGTAGATAAGGTTCAGGATAGTGAGACATCCTTGTTGGTCTCCAACAAAGCTGATAAAACAGCTAAGGAAAACTATCTTGAAGATAGTGAGACAACCCAAAAATCCTGTCTTGGTTTACTGTTCGAGTCACTGGCCACTACCGCTTGCACAAGCTATTCAAACTCACTGTCTGAATCAGTTTGGTTTCTTGAGTCTCAACTACAAGCTGAAAGACATCGATCAGTTGTGCTGCGACAAGAAGCAGAAGGACTGCGGAAGTCCCTGGAGCATTCAGATGCATACTTTCTGGTGCAACAGCAAGCATTGGAGGATTTTTGCGTCAAACATGACAAAGCTAATAAGCTTGATAAGCTTATTGCCAGCATGGTGGATACCCAGGATAATGTTTCTTGAGCTCTTCTGAAGTTGTTTCAGTTATGGACTTGTTTTGCTGCCGCATTTATTTGCACTGGTGGCCAATTTTGACGGCCGGTGTATGTAATATGCTGCTTTGTTCCCTATATTTGCACTGGTGGTGAACTTTGATGCATAGTGGATGTAATATGTGTAATAGTTGTAATAGGCTAGCGTTAGTTGCTTGCTTATTTATTTCCTTATTGTCTTGTTTAGTTGTTTTCTTGTAGTCATTGTAGTTCTTTTTCCGTGTTTTTCTAGTGGCCACAATAACCTATTTTTTGTAACTAGGCCACAATAATCATGGCAACACACGAACTGTTGTAACCATGGGCCTCCTGCAGGCCGTAGGATCCATGGGCCTTCTACGGGCCGTAGGATCCATGGGCCTTCTATGGGCCGTAGGATCCATGGACTTTCTACGGGCCGTATGATTCATGGGCCTTCTACGGGCCGTAGGATCCGTTGGTCTTCTACGGGCCGTAGGATCCACGGGCCTTCTACGGGGCGTATAATCATTTCGCCAAACATGGGCCATACTATTCGTGGACCATAACGCGCCATTAATTGGCCGTATTTGATAATGCTATGAAAACAGCCCAATGGGTCAGCGGGCCACAAACGGGCTGAATGTAACCACGGGCTGAATTTGGCCCACAAACGGAACAGGCCAGTAACGGACCGTAACTAACCGAATTCTAGAAATGAGCCCAAGAATAAATGGGCCCTTAGAAGGCCGAAAGTTAACATGGCTGGAAACGCCCGACGGAATAATGGCTCGTTAATGGGTATAAAGTGATACAATGTTCATTATGGGCCAGTTTCATCTCGGGCCTTTAATGGGCCCAGAGTTACAAAGGGCCTCATATGGGCTGAAAGACATCATGGGCCATACATGGGCTGGAAGTTACAATGGGCTGGAATCATATTGGACAGCCCAGATGAAGCTACTGGGCTTAATTCCGATAGGCCATAATGGGTCGCGAGTTAGCGGGCCGTAAATGTGCTATATACGAAAAGGCCGTTAACAGGCTTTCCGTGGGCCGGCCCGTTACCTTTTGACCAAGTCAAATGGGCCGGCCTTTTCACCGAAATGGGCCTCTGTTGGGCCGTGCCACATGTCGACGTATCATAGGCGCCTCTTGTCCAATGAGTGGATGACATCTTTCCCGACGGTGAGCCAACACGTGTTTCATTTTACACGTGGAAAATCCCCATTGGTCCGGGATGTTAACGGGTTATCGGATCCAAAACCGGACCCGATAGCTTAACGGCGACCTGTTACGGTGGATGCCACGTGTCGGTTACCCTTGACGAAAACACTTCCATGACGCGCCATTTATCGTCATGGAAGTGGACACTTCCGTGATGATAATTTTGGTAATATCATGGAACACTTCTACGACAACACATGTATGACTATCTTTATTCTGTCATAAAATCGTCATGGATGTACATGCATGACAGAAAACGTGACCTACTGTGACAAACACGTATCATCACAGAAGTGTATTTTTTTGTAGTGATATGTAGTATGCTTCATGAACCTCGCTCTTTGCGGGTGCATGGTTTACGTTTTTGAAGCATGTGGCACATCAAAGTTGTGCATTTTGGGTATTCAACATATATATGTTTGGCCCACATGCAAAGCGGTGGTGGTTGTCCTCTCGCACCCACTTAAGCGCTTATCAGCGATATCGTTGCTTTCCATCTGTGGGCCCGCTTGGTCCATCACTACTTTTTGCGTGACAACAAGAGAGGTTAATTTTACTTAGGAGGGGATTTTTTTGCTTGTAATACGGTATATATATGTAGGTCATGCTCTGGGATGACATGCATGATACAGTTTGAGCACACACACATGCATGTGTACGCATGAATCCCTCCCATCGAGTCGAAGTGGCTAGTACAACGACACGTCATGAACCGATCTCGCTCTGTGCGGGGGAGCTAGTGTACGATTTTTGACGCACGCACCACATCAATGTTGTGAAATGGTATTCAAAAATGCATGCACACATCACCTCCATCCATATGCATGTATTGGTTGCCTTCGAACGGTACACTCCCTCGCGTGGTTATCGCGACAAGCCTATATATCCGTGGGCCTGCGTGGACATCAATGATCACCTTGACCGACAACAAGATAGGTTACCATGGCGGATTCTTCATTTGGTTTGTGTTATCGTGGTATAGGTCATGGTGAGATTCAGACCTAATTAAGTTTGAGCCCATATACTATGCACGCATGCATGCATGAATCCCCGTCGTTAGCTTGAAGTGTGGTGTAACATACATATGCATCGTCAACCTAACCCTCACTCAGTGTCGGGATTTCTAGTTTGAAATCATGGTGCCAAATCAAAGTTGTTCCATTGTTACTAAAAAACACACCTCTCCATACATATGTTTGGGGCACACGCATGCAGTGGTTGTCTTCGGGGACTAGCTACTTGCGTGATTATTGGCGAGCTAGCCCATCTCCGGGGTTGCATGGACGGGCATCACTTTGACCAACAACAAGAGAGAGGTTGTACGACCAAAGTGGATTATTCTTGGTCCGTTTTATGATCCATCTTGGTGAGATATGCC
>NC_057802.1:353192177-353201979 GCF_018294505.1 Triticum aestivum | reverse complement strand
GGGAGCGGAGGGGGCTGCTAGCTACTTTGCACTTTGCTAGGTGAACCACGATTGGGGGGCATGCATTCATAGCTTAGGATTCCCTTCATGCCGACACGAGGGAGGGGGGATGCTAGCTACTTCGCACTTTGCTTGGTGAACCTCTGTTGGGGGGAAGGGGGCATGCATTCAGAGCTTAGGATTCCGTTCGTGCCGACACGAGGGGGGTGGGGGCAAGCAATACCGTGCGCTTTGCGAGATAGGTGCCACATCGAAGTTGCATTTAGTATTTGAAAATCAAACCACCTTTTTCATACATAAATTTGGTGCAAATGCAAGTGTGTTCGTGTTCTGACCCTCTCCCGCGTCATTTTTCACCAAATTTATGAACATTAGACCAGTCGGATGATGCAACAGACACGGTTCACTCAAACTAACCGTGTGCATTGGGCTCCACGAGGCTTCCCCTCTCAAAAGTATCCACCCACCTGCAGCATTTTTCTGTTTGATAACACACGGTTATTGTGTTTCGACCTTGTGTGTTGTTTCCTGTTCCTAATCCCGCTTGCATCCCTCGAAAATATCTGCCCGACTCTTGGGTTTTTCTGTTTCATAATACACGGTTGTTATCTCTAGACCGTGTGAGATGCACCATCATCAAAATTTTCAATAGCCCCGGCATTTCACTCCCGTGTAGTAAAAATTTTAGTACCCGCGTCATTTCCTCAAACACCCCCGCCCCCTCCACACACACAAAGACACACACACACACACACACACACACACACACCAAAACCTCCTCGGGCGTGCGCGTACACACAGACACACCCTCCCTCGCACGAAACCCTAGCAAGGTCCCTGCCGCCGTCGCAAGGCCTCCATTGCCAACATCTGTCGGTTTGCCCGTGCAGCTTACCCACCGATCTCCATACCCAGGCCACCCTGAGTTTCTTAGATGATGCCTGCCAAACCCCCCTTTCCCACAGATCTCCATCCCCATCCCCATCCCCCACTCCAGAGCGTCGCAGCCTAAGCCCGGCTACGCTTCCCGTGGAGATCGAGGAGCGACTGGCCGAAAAGAGGTGTATCGCGGTCTCTTCGCCCGACATCGCCGAGGAAGCTAACGACCATTACTGGCGGCAAGCACTAAAGCAGTGGGCTAGAGTATGTGAGCATGTCTCGGCCGCCGGCTACGACATCGAGGTCGTCAACAGCGACGGCCTGAGGCGGGCTATGTCACAGGTTAAGTGGCCCACCCCCAACCCCTCGGGTTCAACCGCCGTCGATCTCATCCATGGCCCCGCCGCTGATCTCCTCTGGCTCGCTGTCAACAATTTGCCATCCTACATCGCCATCAAGCCCCTTTTGTCATTTTTGAAGGACACGTTCTGCGACGCTGGCTTGGGATCCACAGCTTCCAAGTCAGACCTCATCGACGGCGACCACGAGGAGGGCACCCTCTCCGGCTCTTCCAAGGGGAAAGAGCCCATCTTCTCTTCCAAGGGGAAAGCGCCCGTCCGCGACATCAGGGAGGGCACCCTACAACCGTGCTCTTCCAAGAGGAAGGAGCCCATCTGTGACAACATGGAGCGCATCCAGGGTCTGTGCTCATCCCACGGGAACGAGCCCATCTGTGACAAGTGGGGAAACCCATGATTTGTTTTGCCGTGCCTCTTCACAGGGGGAAACCCATGATTTGTTTTGTCGAGTCCCTTTTGTAGTGTAGTGAGAATATGTCCAATTTTAATTGCTATATCTGGTTGTTTGCAGTATGCCTTTTTTATTTCAGTTGTTCACAATGTGATACTCTATATGTGCAATTATTTACTGTGCAGTACATTTCATCAATCCAGTTTTAAACATACTGATAGGAATGCATATATTTGCTTGTTGTTAAGCCTGTTATAGCTAGCATATGCCTCTTTTAAAGTTTTTTGATTGTTCGGTTGTTTGTAGTTAGCATATGTCCAGTTTCAAATGTTATCTTTGGTTGTTCGTAGTATGCCTTGTTTATTCCAATTATTCACAACATGATGTTCTATATGTGCAAGTATGAAATGTGCAGTTTAATTTCATCAGTACCAGTTTCAACAATCCACTATGAATGACTACATTTGGTTGCTGCATCTTGTAGTTAACACACCTTCCATTTTTATTTAACAATAACCAGTGTACTTAGACCGGCACAATACTAGTTTGAATGACTATGTTTGCTTGTTGTTAAATGTTAGGCCTATTGCAGTTAACACACCCTTCCACTTGTTTTGCTTTTTAGCTTCTAATATTATAAAAGAGTGTTGTACTACATCATTGTGCAATTGTTGTTTAGCTTCTGATATTAACTTGGTGCTTTTGGGTACATATGTCATTGGTAAAGATCCACGCTTCGACCCTTTCTGCGTATGGGGCAATGAGATATCGATGAACCAGCATCAAGTGAGGAAGCTGATAAAGATTGTTAGTAAAACTGGTACAAAGATGGCAATTAAACTATTTGTTTACACTTTATCCAAGACAACAACGAACTGCAGGATGGTAAGTAAGAACTCTGCAGCCTTCTTTTTACTGCCCATAATGAGTTGTGTTAGATGACAATGTCGGAATCTTTTTTCCTTTGCAGTGGTTGCCAAAGCAGTTTACTCAAGATTAGCTCTCAAACTACATGATTGGTGGGCATGCAAAGGTTAAAGTATTTCTACCAGAACATGATGATTATTTAGATGTTTTCATGAAGCCCGTGAAGGATGGGCGGTCGGCCATCACAAGGGGTTGGACTAGAGTCGTGCGTGCCTTCTGCATGGAGGAGGGCACAATATGGGGATTCTGCCTCACCTTGTTCAGCAACCGGAATGTATTTCGCCTCTTTCTTTACCGTCTTTAATAGTACAAGTATACAACTGTGGTTCATCATTCTTTATTTGGTTCCTATGTAATTCTTGAACATATGTACCTATGAATCGAATAAGGCATTGGTTGTTTGAACCTGATGGATATGAATAAAGCTGTAGCATACATTCAAATTCAACTTCAAATCTGGTACAATTTGAAATAGCAGCAATTAAATTACGGTGAAATTACGCTCTCCAGGTCGTTACGGCACACACGGTTGGTAAAACACAAACGTTTGCGATATACACCATAATCCGAGACGGTTCACAGAGAGGAAACGTGTGCAAGCATGCACACAGTTGCCGTTTGCAAAGCGTGTGCGATGTCAGACGATATCACAAACGGTGTGAGCAAACTAAATGTTCGTGTTAGTTGCCTTATCGTACACGATTCGCAACCATGAACTGTTTCTGATGAAGTATGCATCGTAAATGTTGCACCACAGAATAGCGTGTGCGATAGTTGTCGTGTACAACGATGTTACGACGGTCCGATGTTTCGTAATCCTGTCTGACACTCGTATAGCGATTAGCTAATCTTCTTAATTAGTTATCGCATACGATTTGGGAAAAGTGAATCTGTGTGATTGTATGTTTATCATACAAGTTCCATAATAGTGAACCGTTTGTGATGGGCTGCGCATCGTAAATGTAGCACCACAGAATACCGACTATGATGGCAATGCGAGCACAAACGAGTAGGAGTAATGTATATGCATATTGGCTCCCTATTCCTGACGGTTTCTGGGTCATGTGGGAAGGATCCCCCTATCGTCGTCACTCACTAGGCGATGGTTCCAAATGCCGTCGCGGAAAGGGGTTAAAAACCGTTTGTATAGCACCGACGTGTACCAGTGTGTGTTGAAAATCTTGAAGTTGTGCTTGTTTTGCCTTCCTATGCTAGTTGATTCTTGTTCCCATATATTGTTTGATCACAAAATCCCTATGCATAGGAAGTGGGTTAGACTTAAATGTGCTTCATGATGCTCTCTTTGTGTTTCAGTTCTTATCTCTTATGCGAGCATCATTGAAATCATCATGCCTAGCTAAAAGGCATTAAAGAAAAGCGCTTGTTGGGAGACAGCCCAACACTTTTACTTACGGTTTTTATGTGTTCACATGATTAAGCTACTGAGTAATAATACTTTATAGTTTTTGTTTCAATAAAGTGCCAAGTAAAGCCTTTGGGATAGTGTGGATGATAGTTGACTTGATTCTGTGCAAAAACAGAAAATTTTGCTTCCAGAGACAGAATTGTTTAAATTCACTAGAGCATCAAAAAATTCTGAATTTTTTACAGATGATTTATATACAAATTTTCTATACTTTTCTAATTTTTCAAAATTTTTGTAGTAGTAGAAGTATGGTAGTTATCCCGATCATTACAGACTGTTCTGTTTTTGATAGATTCTGTTTCAATGCATAGTTTGCTTATTTCCTAGTTCTATGGCTTATATTGCTCGATATAAATTGTAGAAAATGATATGCTACAGTAGGCATTGTGTGAGAACAATTATGAATCTTGTCTTTGACAGTACCGAAGTGAATGGTTTGCTCTTTATGATACTAACCTATCTCATGAAGTTCCGTTAAGTTTTGTGTGATTGAAGTTTCAAGTTTTGGGTGAGATATCGATATGACGAGAATAAGGAGTGACAAGACCCTAAGCTTGGGGATGCTCAAGGCACCACCAAGGTAATATTCAAGGAATATCCAAACAACTAAGCTTGGGGATGCCCCGGAAGGCATCCCCTCTTTCGTCTAAAACATTACCGGTAACCTCACTTGGAGCTATATTTTTATTCGTCACATGATATGAGTTTTCCTTGGAGCATCATTTTATTTCATTTTTATTTATTTGCTTGCTACTGTTTAGAATAATGTTTTGCATCTTTTATTATAAATAAAAATGTCAAGGATAGCCTTTACCATGCTTATTTTGCAAGTTTACATGTTGCTGTTTAAAAACAGAAAGTTTTCTGTCATTGTCTGAATTCTTCTGGAAAGTCAGAACGTGATAAAATCTTGAAATTTTTACGAAATATGCTATGGTAAATTGTTTACGGTGTGGTAATTTTTCAGAATTTTTTGAGCTAGGGAAGTATCAGGAAAAGTGCACTCTTTACAGATTGTCATGTTTAGACAGATTGCTGTTATGTTTGCATTGTTTGCATATGTGTTGCATGTTTATGATTCTATTTAAGGATAGGGATATTAAATATACAGAGGCGTTTAGTATGCAATGTTGAATAATAATTTTAGTGATTTGCTACAGTACATAAGGATAAGGTTTTTGCATTAGTTTATACTAACTTATCTCACAAGTTCTTGTTGAGTTTTGTGTGGATGAAGTTTTTAAGATTTAGGGAAACCGTGATATAAAAGGAATTAAGGAGACACAAAAGCTCAAGCTTGGGGATGCCCAAGGCATCCCAAGATAATATTTCAAGAAGTCTCAAGCATCTAAGCTTGGGGATGCCCCGGTAGGCATCCCACCTTCCTCCATCAACAATTATCGGTTAGTATTGGTTGAGCCTAAATTTTCTGCTTCTTCACATGAGTTGTGCTATTCTTGAAATGTCATTTTATTTTGTTTTGCTTGCTGTTTGAATAAAATACTTAGATCTGAAAGTTTTAAATAAGAGAGAGTCCTCAATTAGCTACCCATTTACTTAACTACTCGTTTAAATGTCATTTAATCTTGTGCTTCACTTGTATCCTATGAGTAAATTATTGAATGAATTGAATATCATGAAGTCGAAATTATATGTTCATATCATGCCTAGTGGTAGCTTCACATTGGGTTTAGAAAGTGAAATCTTTTGAAGCTTGACAATCATAATATTGGTCATACAAGCAATTCCTGAATGATTACTATAAGGAAGCGAACTTTCACATGCAAATACACTATCATGGAAATCTTTTGTGTTTGTGAGCCCCCATCAAAATATTATACACCAAAATTGTCGATGTTGGACAAGGAAGACAACGTAATGGTTTATGTTTGTTCATATTCACATATAAGTTATATTGTCATAGATCCTTCAACATGTGGTGCTTGCCCCCCATCTTTGCCAGCCAAAAATTCCGCACCAAGTAGAGATACTATTTGTGCATCCAAAAACCCTTAAATCCAAATCTTATTTTCAAGAGTCCACCATACCTACCTAAGGATTGAGTGAGATCCTTCAAGTAAGTTGTCATCGGTGCAATAAGGCAATAAAAATTGCTTCTAAAAGTGTTAGATCATTTAGTGTAAGAGAAAATTGAGTATTGTACGAACTTGTGATGGCAAAGAATAAAAGCGACAGACTTCATAATAAAGGCTGCTATCATAAGGGGCAATATAACGTGACGTTCTTTTGCACTAAGGGGTTGAGCAAAGAAACAAATAAGCGCATGGCAACCTCTGCCTCCCTCTGCGAAGGGCCTATCTTTTAATTTTATGTATTTACTTTCATTAAGAGTCAAAGTTTTTCTCTCTATTCCTTTTTAATTTTTCTCTTTTGGCAAGCATCATGTGGTGAGGAAAGATCTAGGCACATATATCTAGTTGGATATGGGTAGCATGAGTTATTACTGTTGACATCACCCTTGAGGTGAATACGTTGGGAGGCGAAATTATAAGCCCCTATCTTTCTATGTGTCCGGTTGAGACGTTTTGCTCATGTGTATGCGGTGAGTGTTAGCAATCATAGAAGACTATATGATGGTTGAGTATGTGGAGCTCTTACTTAGACTCTGTTGAATAAGTTGAATTGCAATTGTTTGGTGACTAAGAATATAGGTTGTTGAGTTTCAAGAGAATTCATTGTTTGAACCTTAACATGTGAATTGGTTGCTACTTTAGCATGAGAAATTTTATGAGAAAGAATTGCTGTTATGATGCTAGGAAAAGTGATTGAAATTGTTATTGATCAAACTTGTGCACTTTGCTAGCATTCACACTTCATAAAATATTTCTTTTATCATTTACCTACTCGAGGACGAGTAGGAATTAAGCTTGGGGATGATGATACGTCTCCAACGTATCTATAATTTATGAAGTATTCATGCTGTTATATTATCATTATTGGATGTTTTACAATCATTTTATAACAACTTTATATCATTTTTGGGACTAACCTATTGACCCGGTGCCTAGTGCCAGTTGCTGTTTTTTGCTTGTTTTTTACATCGCAGGAAATCAATATCAAACGGAGTCCAAACACCGCGAAACTTTTTGTGGATTTTTTATGGACCAGAAGACATCCATTGGGAAGAGCAGCACCTGGGGGGTGCCCCGAGGGGGGCACAAACCACCAGGGCGCGCCTGGGGAGCCAGGCGCACCCAGCTGGGTTGTGCCCACGTCGGTGGCCTCTCGCATCCCCTCTTTACCCTATAAAACCCCAAATATTCCAAAAAACCTCGGGGTTAACCTACATCAGAAGTTCCGCCACGCAAGGCTCTGTAGCGACCGGAAACCAATCTAGACCCGTTTCGGCACCCTGCCGGAGGGGGGAATCATCACCGGTGACCATCTTCATCATCCCGGCGGCCACCATGATGAGCAGGGAGTAGTCCACCCTCGGGGCTGAGAGTTTGTACCAGTAGCTATGTGTTTAATCTCTCTCTCTCTCTCTCTCTCTCGTGTTTTTGAGATGTCACGATCTTGATGTATCGCGGGCTTTGTTAATATAGTCGGGTCATATGGTGTTTTCTCCTCTCTATCTTGTTGTGATGAATTAAGTTTTTCCCTTTGAGATTTCATTGTTATCAGATTGAATACTTTGATGGATTTGAGAGCACTTGATATATGTTTTCCATATGAATACTCGTGGTGACAATGGGGTATCATATTGATTCACTTGACATGTGTTTTGGCATTCAACTCGCAGATTCCTGCGGTGACATTGGGGTAATCTATGCATAGGGGCTGATGCACGTTCTCATCTTTTGTTTCTCCGGTAGAAATCTTGGGCCACTCTTTGAGGTTCGTTGTCTTGGATTGAGTATAATGAATCTGAAATTATTTGTTGTTATTTTAGTACGAACCCTTGGATAGATCGATCGGAAAGAATAGCTTCGAGGTGGTCTTGTACCCTACAAACGATTTCTTCTTATGTTCTCCACTAGATAGGAACTTTGGAGTGATTCTTCGTTGCACATTGAGGGATGGTTATATGATCCAATTAATATAGCATTGCTGAGAGATTGCACTAGTGAAAGTACGGACCCAAGGCCTCATTTTCAAGCATTGCAATACCATTTTTGTACCCGTTTACTATTTGCTACCTTGCTGTTTTTATTTATTCAGATTATAAAAATATATTTCTAGCATCAATATTACACTTTTATCACCATCTCTTCGCTGAACTAGTGCACCTATACAATCTGCCATTGTATTGGGTGTGTTGGGGACACCAGAGATTTCTTGTATTTGGTTGCAGTGTTGTTTGAGAGAGACCATCTTCATCCTACACCTCCCACGGATTGATAAACCTTAGGTCATCCACTTGAGAGAAAACTGCTACTGTCCTACAAAACTCTGCGCTTGGAGAAAATGCTGATCAAATTCCTCGACGACAACCAACTCATCCTCGCGTTGCAAAAGAAGTGCAAGTTGAAAAGATCATCGATGACATTAAAGCACCAGGTCCTCTCACATGCTCAAAAGCTTCACATTTATCTAACTTTTGTGGGCACTATGCTTTTGTCTCTATCACAGAGCCCACTAAGGTAGATGAAGCATTTCTGGAGCCTGAGTGGATTCAGGGCATGCAAGAAGAATTACATCAGTTCAAGCTCAACAATGTTTGGGAACTGGTCAATCGTCCAGATCCTCGCAAACACAACATCATTGGCACAAAGTGGATCTACCGCAACAAGCAAGATGAAAATGGCCTTGTGGTGAGGAATAAGGCACGGCTAGTAGCTCAAGGCTACACACGGGTTGAAGGAATTGATTTCGATGAAACTTTTGCACCTGTTGCTAGACTTGAAGCTATTCGCATATTACTTGCTTATGCTAACCATCATGATATCACTTTATATCAAATGGATGTGAAAAGTGCATTCCTCAATGGTAAGCTTGAGGAAGAAGTATATGTTGCTCAACCCCCAGGTTTTGAAGATCCTAAGCATCCTGACAAAGTCTTCAGACTAAATAAGGCCCTCTATGGCCTCAAGCAATCCCCCTCTGGCGTGGTATGATACTTTGAAGGAATTCCTCATGAAGAAAGGCTTCAAACCCGGTTCACTCAACCCTACACTTTTGTAACACCCCGGATGTAGCTTTCCATATTTGTAACTCCAACTTGCCATTTTCGGCTATGTGTTATGATATTCCCTCCGTGGTTGGGTTTCGTTTTCGTTTTGCATTTTTGTTCATATCATGCATTTCATATCATGTCATCATGTGCATCTCATTTGCATACGTGTTCGTCTCATGCATCCGAGCATTTTCCCCGTTGTCCGTTTTGCAATCCGGCACTCCCACAGGCACCGGCGCACCCCTCTTGTTTCTTTTCGTGAGCGGGTGTTAAACGTTCTCGGAATGGACCGAGGTTTGTCAAGTGGCCTTGGTATACCACCGGTAGACCACCTGTCAAGTTTCGTTCCATTTGGAGGTCGTTTGATGCCCCAACGGTTAACCGGGTAACCGCAAAGTCCTTTTGTGTGTTGCAGCAAACCCCCTCCTAACAACCCAATAACCCATCTAAGTCACCTCCATGCTCTCGGTCGTTCGATCACGATCGTGTGGGCGAAAACCGCACTCCATTTGGAGTCTCCTAGCTCCCTATGCCTATATAAACACCCTCCCCGTCCAAATTCCGGGTCCAAACCCTAGCCACCACTGCCTCCGCGCGCCGGACGAAACGCGCCGCCGCCCCGAGCCAGTGGCAAGGCGCCACGTGGCAGCGCCGCCGCCCCACCACCCGCGGCCCGGGGAGCC
>NC_057802.1:353156130-353191732 GCF_018294505.1 Triticum aestivum | reverse complement strand
CCGACCTCGCCGTCCTCGCCGGCGACCGCGCCCGTCTCCGCCGTTCCCCGCCGCCGGCGCCTCCTCCCCCGTCCCGAGCTTCGGCCGCCGCCATCCCCCCTCTCCTCTCCAGCTCCGGCCGCCGCGCGCCCAGACTCCGGCCGTCCTCGTTCCACGAGCCGCGCCCGGTCTGGATCTGGAATACAGACGGTTGACTTCTTCCTCCCCTCGATTTCTCCAAGTCTTGAAAATATTGCATTATGTTGCTCTGTTCATCGCATCATATCTCATTGCATACTGCTCCGTTTTGCGCGCATGATATATCGAAATGTTCGCCTCGAGATTTTCTTCATTATGTTACATTATGCCATGTTCATTTGAGTCCATCTTGATGCCCAAATCTCTAGTGCAAGAGTGCTATATGCTGTTAACTGCTGTTACTTATCAGAATTTGGTGATTTGTTATTTTTGTTGCAATTGATGTGTGCATCTTATGAGTATGATCTCTACATGTGTTTTGATATATGCCATGCCATCTTTACAGAGGTGTATGCCATGTATTTCTGTGATCTATGTGGTGACTAGCACAAGCATGCAAACTAGGCTTCGTGATGTTTCTGTTTTCAGGTACTTAGAATTTTGCCAAGTCAGTTACTGCTGTTATTTTGTTGCCATGTATCCATGTGTCTATAGAGAGATCCATGCTCCTTTTGGTTATGTTCAGTAAGGATGTTTTGTATATATAGTTGTTCTCTATCCATCTATGCCCCTGTTTGAAATTATGGAGTTCCCTAGCATGACTCAAACTTGCTCTACTTTTGCTATAAAATATTCCTCGCAGATTCTTAACATGATATTCAATTTTGCCAAGGTTGTTGGAGTTGATCCATACATGCTATTCATTTTCTCTTGTCATGGTTAGGTTCATAAACATGCCATCGTGCTGTAGGTATGCTTGTTTTGTCATGAATTGCTTTGTGGTGAGTGAATCAAGCTCATGAAGATGCCTTCATAATGCTGTTACTGCCATGCTCTGTTTTCTGCTGTCTGAAACCTGTTAACGAGACTTGCTATGTTTACATGGGTGCCATCATATCTTCTGGTCCTTTTTGGCTCTTGGTCAGTAAGGGACTTTTGGTCTATGCATTTAGTAGATTGATGCCATGCCTTGTTTTTCTATGTTAAGTTCCTGAAGCATGTTGATTGCATGCTCTGAACATTGCTACCTGATGCTATTTATGCCATGTCCAGTATTTTCTCTAAGTCTGCTATCCTGATATCTTTTGCACTTTTGCCATGCTTGGTTGAACCTGTTATGTTGTGATCTAGCCATAGCTCAGTGTTCATCTTTTGTCAAGCATCGCCTGTAGATTACTTCCGTATACTTTGTTGCTATGTTGGGGTGCCGTAGCATAGTTACTTGATGTATTTTAAGTGCTATCATGCTGTTAATCGCAGAATCGTGTCATTCTTGTTTTGCTTGCCATTTGCAAACCGTGCATCCGTTTCCGGTGATCTTTATATCTATTTCGACCTAAATCATGTCATCTTTCCAGTGGCATACTTGGTTTGCAAAGTTACTACCTTGTTCATTCTTTTTCTTCCGGAGCACGCATATGCATCGCATATCATATCCCGCATCTCATGCATGTTTTGCATCTTGTTGCTTGTGCATTTCCCGTGATTGATTGTGGTTCCTTTGCTTGTATTCTTGCTGTGGGTAGAGCCGGGAGACGAGTTCGTGAACGAGGAACCTGTTGAGTACGCTTACGAGGATCAAACTTTCGACAACTCTGAGAACCTTGCAGGCAAGATGACCATACCCTCGAAATCACTTTTATCTTTGCTTTGCTAGTTATTCGTTCTTTTGCTATGCTGCGCTACCTACCACTTGCTATATCATGCCTCCCATATTGCCATGTCAAGCCTCTAACCATCCTTTCTCAGCAAACCGTTGTTTGGCTAAGTTACCGCTTTTGCTCAGCCCTTCTTATAGCGTTGCTAGTTGCAGGTGAAGTTGAAGTTGGTTCCATGTTGGAACATGGATATTTTGGAATATCACAATATCTCTTATTTAATTAATGCATCTATATATTTGGTAAAGGGTGGAAGGCTCAGCCTTATGCCTGGTGTTTTGTTCCACTCTTGCCGCCCTAGTTTCCGTCATACCGGTATTATGTTCCCTGAGTTTGCGTTCCTTACGCGTATGTTAGCCACCATATATGCTTAGTGCCTGCTGCAGCTCCACCTCATTACACCATCCTTTCCTATAAGCTTAAATAGTCTTGATCTCGCAGGTGTGAGATTGCTGAGTCCTCGTGACTCACAGATTCTACCAAAACAGTTGCAGGTGCCGACGATAGCAGTGCAGATGACGCAACCGAGCTCAAGTGGGAGTTCGGCGAGGAACGTGGTCGTTACTATGTTTCTTTTCCGGATGATCAGTAGTGGAGCCCAGTTGGGACGATCGGGGATCTAGCATTTGGGGTTATCTTATTTTCATTTGGATTTGACCGTAGTCGGTCTATGTGTGTATTTTGGATGATGTATGAATTAATTTATGTATTGTGTGAAGTGGCGATTGTAAGCCAACTCTCGTTTATCCCATTCTTGTTCATTACATGGGATTGTGTGAAGATAACCCTTCTTGCGACAATACCACAATGCGGTTATGCCTCTAAGTCGTGCCTCGACACGTGGGAGATATAGCCGTATCGTGGGCGTTACAAGTTGGTAATCAGAGCCATCCCCGACTTAGGAGCCCCTGCTTGATGGAATCGCTAGCGTTGTTGAGTCTAGAACAAAAATGTTTTGAGTCTTAGGATTATATATATCGGAGAGTAGGATTCTTTTTACTCCTCAGTCCCTTCGTCGCTCTGGTGAGGCCTCCTGACGTAGAAGTTTTGACTCTTCTCTCCTCAAATTTCACTAAATTTTTGTTAGGATCACACGGGTATCTTAGAATCGTTCCGATGGTTTTGTGACGAGAACATTGATCTTGGTGCCTCCTGACATTTAGGGGTTGTGGCAGTGTCCCGGGGAGTTGAGCTCCGAGGTGTTGTCGTCACAATTTTATCGTTGCAGTTCTGGAATACCTGAGTTTCGCCGACATCGAAAATCTCTTTTATACAGTTGTTGGTGAGATCACCTCGACGCCACCCAGTACTGGGGCGGGAGTTCGGGAGTATTGCCATAACTCGTATAACGGATGCTTTTTGAAGGTTGAGGTACACGATTTCCGAAGGTTTCTTGGTTATGTATTGACGGATGGATACAGCTGGATCTAGGGATTGCTAGTTTGGGTGATATATTTTGTGTCCCCTGTATCCCCAACACCAGATTGCATAACCAGAAAGTTTTGGGAGTTTATAGGTGGGATTCAAGTAGCTCTTCGCATTTCTTCCCGCAAATATTTGGTTTGTGATTAGGTAATCCTTACCACTTATTTGTTCCACTCGTACCTTTATTTTATTTTATTCATCAATCTCTTATCAAGTGGCTTCTCACCTTATGGAAATGTGATGATTTACTATGGAATTCATTTGTTCATCCTCGTTCGAAAGTTTTTTGTGAAGACTATATGTTGCAATTTCTATCCGTTGATTCAACTTGTCTTTTTGTCTATCAAGATGCTAACGGATGTCACCCTCTTCAGGATGGCTCCGCCAACGTGTCAGAATCCGGAATGCAATGAAGGGAGTCAGGCGAACCCTCCGCCACCACCTCCGCCTCTGGAGGCATGGCAAGCTATCATGGCAGCCACCAATGCCAATGCTCAGATGATTTTGCAACTCTTGCAAGAACGCACCCAAGGGCAAGGCAATCAAGGAAATCAAGGCCAAGGCAACAATCAGCCTCATTTCGCTACCCTCAACCAGTTCCTCGCAAATCAGCCGAAGTCTTTCAGCTGCTGTGCCGAGGCCACAGACGCCGATGATTGGCTCGTGGACATCAACAAGTTTTTGAATGTAGCAATGTCAGGCCTGAGGACTTTGTCAAGTTCGCTTCTTGTCAACTCAAGGATCAAGCTGCCGAGTGGTATCAACAATACAAAGATTCCAGAGGTGGTCGTGTGATTACCTGGGATGATTTCCGCCGAGACTTCAAAGCTCACCACATTCTACAAAGTGTTGTTGAGAGCAAGCGTGAGGAGTTCCGCAATCTCAAGCAAGGCAGCATGTCCGTGTATCAATACAATACTCAGTTTCAGAAACTCGCTCGCTTCGCTAAGCAAGACGTTCCTGATGAGAAGAGCATGATCTATCAATTCAGAGGTGGCCTCAGAGAAGATCTGCAATTACCTCTTGTGCTTTTTGAGCCGACCAAGTATGATGATTTCTACAATATGGCACTGAAACAAGAGGCTGCTCAGCTCAAGTGTGAGGCTTCTAAGAAGAGAGTCAGGGACACAGTTCAGTCTTCTTCTTCCTCACTAGTGGCTGCTAAGCAACAGAAGTTCTGGTTGCCTCCTCCTCCTCCGTTTCGTCAGCCTTTCCAGCAGAAGAGCAAAGGTGGCCATGGATCTTCCCACCCACCCAACCCTGGCTATCAGAACAAGTCTCAGAATCAAGCTCCAAAGTCGAATGCTCCTTATCATTGTCCACTCTCAGAGGTGACTTGCAACAAGTGTCAGCAGAAAGGTCACTATGCTAATAAGTGCTTCAACCAAAGGCGCCTTCCGCCTCCTCCTCCCATGAGATCTTCCAGCAATGCAGTGGTCAAGCATAATCCCAAGTCTGCAAAGGTGAACATGATGAATGCAGCTCAAGCGGAGGAATCTACTGTTGTGATAATGGGTAATCTCTCAGTTAATGATATTCCTGAAAAAGTTTTATTTGATACTGGTGCATCGCATTCTTTCATGTCATACCCATTTGCATCGAAGCACAATGTTGACACAGAGATTTTATCCAAAGTTATGCAAGTTGTTTCTCCGGGAAAGCTTATGACTTCTAGTTTGGTTGCTCCCGATGTTTCCATCAAGATGGGAAACTATAAATTTCTTGCCAAACCAATTGTTCTTGGTGACTCGGATATTGATCTAATTCTCGGGATGGACTGGCTTTCTAAGCACAAGGCTCAACTTGATTGTGCTGCCAGGGAAATTCAATTGACACACTCTTCTGAGGATGTGATTATCTATGCCGCTCGTGACGACACCATTCGGTTATTTTCTCTCAATGAGAAGGGCGAATTGGATGCTATTTCTCAAATTCCAGTCGTTTGTGAGTACCAAGATGTCTTTCCAGAAGAGCTTCCGGGTATGCCTCCTCACCGGCCAGTTGTGTTCGTTATCGATCTTGAGCCCGGCACAGAACCCGTTTGCAAGCGTCCATACAAGCTTGGACACAAGGAGCTGAAAGAATTGAAGAAACAGCTCGATGAACAAGAGCGTCTGGGTCTGATCAGACCGAGTTCATCTCCATGGGGTTGTGGTGTTCTTTTTGTCCAGAAGAAGGATGGCACGGACCGACTTTGTGTCGACTACCGTCCATTGAACAAGAAGACAATCAAGAACAAGTATCCACTTCCCAACATCAATGAGCTATTCGAGCAACTTAAAGGTGCTAAAGTATTCTCCAAGCTTGACCTTCGTATGGGTTATCATCAGATTCACATTCGTGAAGAAGATATTCCCAAGACAACATTCAGAACAAGCTTTGGTTCTTATGAATATACTGTCATGTCTTTCGGCCTTTTCAATGCTCCTCCAACATTCTCTCGGATGATGAATTTCATCTTCAACCCCTATACCAATGAATTCATCCTAGTGTATCTCGATGATATCTTGGTCTTCTCCAAGAATAAGAAGGGTCATGCCAAACATTTGCGATTGGTGCTCGACAAGCTCAGAGAGTATCAATTCTATGCGAAGTTTTCCAAATGTGAGTTTTGGCTTGATGAAGTTCTTTACCTTGGTCATATCATCTCTGCCAAGGGCATCGTTGTTAATCCCGAGAAGGTGTCTGCAATTGTGAATTGGGAACCTCCTCAGAATGTCAAGCAGCTTCGCAGTTTTCTTGGTCTTGCAAGCTATTGCTGAAGATTCGTTGAGAATTTCTCTAAGATTGCAAAGCCTCTTTCCAACCTCCTCCAAAAGCATGTGAAGTATGTCTGGTCTCCTGAGTGTGATGTTGCTTTCAACACTCTTAAAGAGAAACTCGTCACAGCTCCTGTCTTAACTCCTCCTGACGAATCCAAGCCATTCGAAGTTATCTGTGATGCTTCTCTTCAAGGTCTCGGTGCTGTGTTAATGCAAGAGAAGAAAGTTGTGGCCTATACCTCTCGTCAGTTGAAGCCCAACGAAAAGAACTACCCCACTCATGATCTTGAGTTGGCGGCAGTTGTCCATGCATTAATAACATGGAGACATCTCTTGTTGGGAAGAAAAGTGGACATATTCACCGATCACAAGAGTCTCAAGTACATCTTCACTCAGCCCAACCTCAACCTCAGGCAAACTCGATGGGTCGAGATGATTCAAGAGTACAATCCGAGTATTGAATATACTCCAGGCAAAGCCAATGTCATTGCAGATGCTTTGAGCAGGAAGGCTTATTGCAACAGTTTAATTATCAAGCCATTCCAACCGGATCTTTGTGAAGCTTTCCGCAAGCTGAATCTCCAAGTTGTTCCTCAAGGCTTTCTTGCCAACCTCATAGTCTCTCCTACTTTGGAAGATCAAATTCGTGAGGCACAACTCCTGGATACCATGGTGAAGAAGGTGAAACGTGGTATTGATAAGGGTCTTTCCAAATACAAGTGCTATCGCATTGATGACATAGACACTTTATTCTTCGAGGACCGGATTGTGGTTCCTAAAGGTGATCTAAGGAAAGTCATTTTGAACGAGGCGCACAATTCTCTTCTTTCCATTCATCCTGGAAGTACGAAGATGTACCATGACCTCAAGCAGTCGTATTGGTGGACTCAAATGAAGCGAGAAATCGCTCAATCCGTGAACGAATGTGATGTATGTCGAAGAGTGAAAGCAGAGCACCAACGACCAGCTGGTCTTCTCCAACCTCTTGCTATCCCAGAATGGAAGTTTGATCCTATCGAAATGGACTTCGTGACTGGTTTTCCAAAGTCCAAGCGCGGAAATGATGTTATCTTTGTTGTCATCGACAAGCTTACAAAAGTGGCTCATTTCCTTCCAATCAAAGAATCTATCACAGCAGCTCAGTTGGCAGAGCTATACACCTCCAGGATTGTCTCCTTGCACGGCATTCCACAATTGATTTCTTCAGATCGTGGAAGCATCTTCACTACTAAGTTCTGGGACTCCTTCCAGAAGGCCATGGGCACCAACATTCGCTTCAGCATAGCTTTCCATCCTCAAACTAGTGGCCAAGTCGAGCGAGTCAATCAAATCCTTGAAGATATGCTCAGGGCTTGTGTCATTTTCCTTTGGCATGAAGTGGGAAGATTGTCTTCCATATGCCGAATTCTCCTACAACAACAGCTTCCAAGCGAGTTCGGGCAAGGCCCCATTCGAGATTCTCTATGGTAGAAAGTGCCGTACTCCTCTCAATTGGTCAGAGACTGGTGAACGCCAACTTCTTGGCAATGACATAATCACAGAAGTGGAAGAAATGTGTAAAGCCATCCGTGAAAATCTCAAAGCCGCGCAATCAAGCCAGAAGAGTTACTATGATAGCAAGCACCATGATGTGGCTTTCGAGATCGAAGACCATGTCTACCTCCGCGTCTCTCCAATGAAAGGCACTCGTCGCTTCTGTTGAGGATATAAACCTTAGAGTCACCCACCCGGTGGGGCCGGGTTACTCATAAGGGTCATCACCTGAAGCCCGGCGACAAGCTTGAAGACGGTGGGCCAAAGATGGGCTTAAGACCCGGAGATGGTTTAAGGCCCGTGGTTACAATCGTTATTATGGTAGAACTTGTAGTGTAAGGCAAGAATAGTTGAGAGTCCGAGCCGGACACTCTTATGAGCCGGCCGGGGCTCTCAGAAGCTGCTGGGCGTCAACCTCTCTATATAAAGGGACGACCCGGCAGCGGTTTAGGGGCAAGAAAGATCTCGTTGAGAGCCAGGCATAGCAGTTAAGCTCCCTGGTCCTCGAAACCCTAATCAATACCACCTCAACTAGACGTAGGCTTTTACCTTCACCGCAAGGGGCCGAACCAGTATAAACCCTCGTGTTCCTTGTCCCGTTTAACCCCTTCAAGCTTCCTAGCGGCGATGGCTCCACAACTAAGTCCTAGCTTGAGGACATCTGCCGTGACAATTCCACGACAGTTGGCGCCCACCGTGGGGCCAGCTCACGGTGGATTTGAGTTCTTGAAGGGCAGCTTCGAAGGGCTCAAGGGATACGTTGTGGGCCGGATGACCAAGAGTCATCGCGACAAGCTCTACATCGACGATGCAAGCTGGGGCCCCGACGCCGGCTCAATTGAGTATGGATACCAGGTCCCCTTCGGCGGAATTCATGTTTTCATTGGCAAGATTGGTGAGCAGGGCCCTGAGCCGGATCTCTGCGCCGATCTCATCGAGACGGCTCAACGCGCGCGACCCGCCTGGGCCCTGCCTGCCTTGAAGCATGCTTTTGTGGGATGTATCCATGGAGGGCTCTCTGGTGGATTTGGATCTGGTGATGAGACGGCCGCCGGCTCTGACGGCGAGTCATCCATAGATGAGTCAAACTCATTGTATCAGCTTCAAGATGGCAGGCTAATGGGTTGTTCCGATGGTGACAGTATTCCGGACCCGTTTGAGCCGCCGAGCCGGGTTGGAATCTTCATGGCCGGTGCGCAGCCTGTTCAGAACCCTGCTGCTGGGGCGGGAAACCCGGTGCCCTCGTCGGCTCAGGTGCTGATGGATCTCACAGACAAGATGACGGTCCTGTTAACCGCCGCGGTTGACCCGGCGGATCAAGCTTAGCATGACGCAGAGGTGGTGCAGTTAAAGTTAGATCTCGTGAAAGCCAAAGAGGATCTGGCAGCGGAGGGGATCAGGATGGCTGCGGAGAGGGCGACTCTCGACGCCCAGACTCAGTTGATTCAGGCGCAGTCCTTCCGGCTCACGATGGATCAGAACGCGTCCAATGAGGTCATGAGAAGGAGGCATCAAAAGCCCCAATCTCGACTCCCTCCGGTTTACGATCCTCGAAACCTCTTCAACACACCAGGTGCAGGCTCTAGTAACCCGCCAGGGATCACGGTGCCCGGGTCTGGGACCCCTGTTCAGCCACAAGTGATGGGGCCTCCCCGGGTGAGCCCTGCCCTGCCTCAGTATGTGCCAATACCACCGGGTCATTATGCTAACCCGCTGGAGAACATGGTCGCCGCAGCAGCACGGCTGGCGGCCCTCCCAATTGACGGCGACTCTCCGACGACTGTTGAAACCCGCCGGGTCAGGGAACTCCTTCAGACAGCGCTGGCATAGCAAGAGGCGTACTCTTACAGCCGGGACAAGATCCACTCGACCCCTCGTCCAGGCCGGAGCCCGAGTTATAGCAGACACATGGTCTCAGCGACCGGCTCAAGTAATGTCCGACGCCATGACCCGCCCCCTGGCTACGGCCCGGCTCATAACGGAGCCTTTCACGCAGCAGACCAAGACATAGCGCGGCAAGAGGCGGAGCAGGTGCCTCAGTTGACGGCTTACCAGACTCCCCCGGCTTATCCGACAACTTCCGTCGACGTGGGTATCCCCACCAGGACTGGAGGCGTCCCTTGTTTAGTGCCAGCTCTCCGCAATGAGCGTCTACCCAAGGACTTCAAAGGCCCTAGGAAGGTGCCTAATTACACGACTGACTTACAACCCGCAGCCTGGATCGAAAGTTACAAGATGGCCATGGAACTGCTGGAGGTCCGTGAGGCGGCGATGGCCAAGTACTTCACCATGATGCTAGATGGGACTGCCCGCACTTGGTTGAAAGGGCTACCGCCGAATTCCATCGGATCTTGGGCTGAGCTGAAGGCCCGGTTCATACAAAACTTCAAAGACACCTGTAGACAGTCTATGTCAATAGTGGATTTGACTAACTGTAAGCAGCAGGAGGGTGAATCTACGACACATTGGGTTCGCCGGGTCAAAGAGATCATACACTCATCGGATAAGATGGATGCCGGCTCTGCAGTCTTAATGTTGGAGCAAAATTGTCGTTTTCTGCCCCTAAAGATGAAACTCGGGCGGCTTAAGCGCGACTGCAATGACATGGGTACGCTGATGGCGGCTCTCGTCAAGTACGCCGATTCTGATAGTACCAAGGACCCCGCTTCAGATGATGAAAGGACAGGGAAGGGAAAGAAGAACGGCAATGGCAAGGGTCCTCAGCATAACCCGGGGAACCAAGGAGGTGGCAAGCGTAAGGCCGACGGCAGCCTAGAGTTCGTGGCCAACGCCAGTTCACAGGGTAATAGCCAGAGACGCAAGGGGAGGCCCCCTCCCCGAGCCGGCGGGTCAGGCCCGACGCTGGAGCAACTGTTGAATGAGCCTTGTCCAAGGCATGGTTCTAGAGAGAAGCCAGCTACTCATCTATGGAAGGATTGTGCAATCATGAAGGCCTTTAAGAATTCCAATGCCTTTAACGGCAACAACGACCCGGGTGGTGGCTCAGGCGCCGGCGGCTTTCATGGCCCGGGCGGCGGCTCAAATTCTAATCCTCAGAACGGTCAAGGGGGCTTTAATCAGCAGTCTGGCCAGGGTCATCACCAGCAGCAGGGGGTTATCAGACCAATCCAAAGCAGCTTAGCGGTGGACAGTATCATGTATTTACCACCAGTCTGTGTAAGCGAGATCAGAAGCTTCATAAGAGGGCTGTGAATGCTGTTGAGCCGGCGGTTCCACGCTATTTACGATGGTCTGAGCAGCCTATAGTGTGGAGTAGGGAGGATCACCCTCCCCGGGTGGATAATCCGGGTCACTTGGCTTTGGTGGTGGCTCCTCAGGTGGGAGGATATAAGTTCACTAAGGTGCTCATGGATGGAGGCAGCAGCATCAACATCCTCTATTATGAGACTTTCCGTCGTATGGGGTTGATTGACAAGAACCTCAGCCAGTCAAACACTATTTTCCATGGTGTGGTACCTGGTAAGTCGGCTTATCCAGTCGGCAAGATCGAGTTGGAAGTGGCCTTTGGAGACGAGAACAACTACAGGGTGGAAAAATTGACCTTTGAGGTGGTCAAGATAAGAAGCCCGTATCATGCCATATTCGGGCGGCCGGCTTACGCCAAGTTCATGGCACGGCCGTGTTACGTGTATTTACAGCTCAAGATGCCGGATCTCAATGGGACCATTACGGTTCATGGCAGCCGGAAGGTGGCCTTGGAGTGTGAGGAAGGCGATGCAGCTTATGCAGAATCTGTTTGTGCAACAGAGGAGTTAAAATTCTACAAGGTTGACCTCTCTGAAAAAGCCGACTACGGAGCATGAGCCGGCAATGAAATTTAAGTCAGCCGATGAGACTAAACTTGTTGATTTCGTTCCAGGTGATTCATCTCAGCAGTTTAGCATCAGTGCCAATCTGGATCCAAAATAGGAAAGAACGCTCATCGAGTTCATCCGTGAGAATAGGGACATTTTAGCATGGAAACCTTCTGACATGCCAGGTGTACCTAGAGAACTCGCTGAGCACACTCTCAATGTTGATCCGAAATTTAAGCCGGTCAGGCAATTCCTTCGGCGGTTTAATGAAGAGAGGCGGAAAGCTATTGGTGAAGAGGTGGCCCGGCTCTTGGCGGCCGGGTTTATTGTTGAAGTCTTTCATCCAGAGTGGTTAGCTAACCCGGTGCTCGTGCTCAAGAAGAACGGCACCTGGCGGATGTGTGTGGACTACACGGACTTGAACAAGGCGTGTCCGGCTGATCCTTTCGCCCTTCCCCGTATCGATCAAATCATTGATGCTACGGCGGGTTGTGAGCGCTTAAGTTTCTTGGATGCTTATTCTGGATATCACAGATTAAAATGGCAGTTAAGGACCAGGAGAAGACGGCGTTCATCACTCCCTTTGGAGCCTTCTGCTATGTGTCTATGCCCTTTGGACTCAAGAGTGCACAGGCGACTTATCAGCGTTCCGTGCAGAACTGTCTTCATAACCAGATTGGGCGCAACGTTCATGCTTATGTGGATGATATTGTGGTTAAATCCAGGAAGGAGGAAACCTTGATAAATGATCTGAGGGAAACCTTTGATAATCTCCGGGTCTACAAGATGATGCTTAACCCGGCCAAGTGTGTTTTTGGTGTTCCTGCAGGCAAGCTCTTGGGTTTCTTGGTTTCTAACAGAGGCATTGAAGCTAACCCGGAGAAGATCAAGGCCATCACCTCCCTGGCTAAACCGGCGTGTGTAAACGACGTCCAGCGCTTGGCGGGTCGCATTGCTGCTTTAAGCCGGTTTATAAGCCGTTTGGGTGAGAAGGCCATGCCATTATATCAGTTGATGAAGAAAACTGATGACTTTGTCTGGAATGATGCAGCTAATACTGCTTTTGAGGATTTGAAGAGGCAGCTGGCAAAACCCCCAGTCCTTGCTGCTCCGGTTGACAAGGAGCCTTTATTGCTGTATGTGGCTGCTAACACACGACCCGTCAGTGTGGCTATGGTGGTGGAGCGCAAGGAGGAGGGTAAAGAGCACCCGGTTCAGCGGCCGGTTTATTATGTCAGCGAAGTGCTCATCGAGTTCAAACAGCGGTATCCACATTGGCAGAAGCTTGTTTACTGTGTGTTCATGGCAAGCCGGAAGCTTAAGCATTATTTCCAGGGTCACCCCATCACCGTGGTCAGTTCTGCCCCCCTTGGAGATATCATTCAAAACAGAGAGGCCACAGGGAGAGTGGCTAAGTGGGCTATAGAGCTCGGACCTCATGGTCTGAAATATGTACCACGCACTGCTGTTAAATCTCAAGCCTTGGTGGGTTTCATCAACGATTGGACAGAGCTACAAGTGCCCGAACAAAAGCCGGATAACACATATTGGACTATTCACTTCGATGGGTCCATGCAATTGGAGGGCTCGGGGGCTGGAGTCGTATTGGCTTCCCCTAAAGGTGACAAGTTCCATTATGTGATACAATTGATGTTTCCTTGCACTAACAATGCTTCGGCGACTCAGACTTGGTGGCTCAACAAGTATCAGGCAAGTGGGATTCCAAGGACCCTCTCATGGCGGCTTATCGCCGTGAGGTTGATACCATTGCTGGACACTTTCAGGGTTATCAAGTAGAGCACATCGATCGCATGAAGAACGAGGCGGCTGATGATTTAAGCTGGCTCGGCTCTCAGCGAAAACCGGTGCCGCCTAATACTTTCCTGGACGTCTTGCGTAACCCTTCTGTTAAGTTGCCTACAGAGGAAGATTTGGTTGTCCCTGACCCGGAAGCACAGTTGGTGGCGGCTCTCCACATCATCCCGGACTGGACAGTGCCCTATCTGGCTTACATGACCCGGGGAGATTTACCTAAGGATGAAACCTTGGCCAGACAAATAACCCGGCGGTCTAAGTCAATGGTTGTTATCAATGGTGAGTTGCATCGCGGCAGTGTTACGGGAGCGTTTCAGCGTTGTGTTTCCCCTGAGGAAGGTCAAGAGATTTTTCGTGAGATTCATGAAGGGGATTGTGGCCATCATGCCGGCTCAAAGTCTCTTGTGGCCAAGGCTTTTTGTCATGGTTTTTATTGGCTGATGGCTCATGCTGATGCGGAGGACTTGGTCAATAAATGTGATGGTTGCCAAAGGTTCTCGCGACGGGCTCATGTGCCGGCTCAGGAGCTGAGGATGATCCCAATTACTTGGCCCTTTGCGGTCTGGGGGCTTGACATGGTTGGGCCTTTTAAAAGGTCCAACGATAAGAAGACCCACCTCTTGGTAGCAGTGGACAAGTTCACAAAGTGGGTTGAAGCAGAGCCAGTTAGCAAGTGTGACGCGGCCACGGCGGTTCAGTTCATGAAAAAGGTGATATTTCGCTTTGGCTTTCCACACAACATTATAACTGACAACGGTACCAATCTGTCCAAAGGCGCCATGGAGGAATTTTGTCAACGAGAGCATATTCGACTTGATGTTTCATCAGTGGCTCACCCTCAATCCAATGGTCAAGCTGAGAGGGCTAATCAGGAGATTTTGAAAGGCGTCAAACCCCGGCTTTTGGTCCCTTTACAACGGACGCCGGGTTGTTGGGTGGAGGAATTACCCTCCGTGTTGTGGAGCATTAACACTACTCCAAACAGGTCTACAGGTTTCACGCCTTTCTTCATGGTTTATGGAGCGGAAGCAGTCCTCCCCAGTGACATCCGTCATGACTCGCCCTGAGTGGCGGCTTATGTGGAGGTGGATAATGAACAGGCGCGCCAAGATGCTCTTGACTTGTTGGACGAACAACGTGATGTGGCAGCAGCTCGCTCAGCGATTTACCAACAAGATCTGCGCCGTTATCATAGTCGCCGGGTTAAATCCCGGGTCTTCCAGGAAGGCGATCTGGTGCTCCGGCTCATCCAAGATCAGACAGATGCGCACAAGCTATCCCCGCCTTGGGAAGGGCCCTTTGTGGTCAGCAAGAATTTGCACAACGGGTCATATTACCTCATTGACATTCGGGAGCACAAAGATTCATGTAAGTCGGAGGAAGAGACCCGTCGGCCGTGGAACATAGCTCAGCTTCAGCCTTATTACACTTGAGCCACCGGCTCTCATAATGTACATATTTCTCTAAGCCATGTATATATTATGATAAGCAATAAAGCAGGACCTCTGTCCTTTTTTCTCCTCCAAAGGTGAACGTGTTGTTTTCATTGCAAGATCACATGATAACTTGAAGGGGGATCCGGCTTATGATTGTATTCGAATCTAGCCATACGCAATATAGTCACTTGGGGGCTTCCTGTTCAAACATAGGTCGTATTCGAACCAAAGAGAACATAGCTGTCGATACCATTTGATTGGCAAAGTGCCGAGCTCATTGGGGAGTTTTCTTTGATCATATCTGAATCACAGTTCAACCCCCTTTGGGAACCGACGTGGATCGTATTCGAATCAGCGTCGTTAAACAATTCTTAAGGTCATTTGGGGGCTTCCTGTTCAAACATGGGTCGTATTCGAACCAAAGAGAACATAGCTGTCGGTACCCTCTTGATTGGCATCGCCACACCCACTGGGGGCTATATGATCGCATTCGAATCCTAGCATAACCCCTTTGGGATGGGTCTCTGGTCGTATTCGAACCGGAAGCCCCTAAGTTTTTCTGATTTATAGCGAGTTCTTCTGATTATTTCAAGTATGCACAACGGGTCTCACTTTGCCGGCTTAACTTTGATTTACAGTACTAGTCGAACACAAACGGCGTTATTAAGACTGGTAAACCGGAATTGAGGTACCAACCTTATTACCCGGGTTATCTAAGCCGGAAGTGTGCTTGCAGGCCGGTAAGTGTGTTGTTACGGTTATATCAAGGACATAATTGAGGACCAGTGTCGGGGATATACCCCGTGGTATGACCCGGCCGGAAGTATGACCCGGCCGGACATGGCGCTTCACCGTGACCCGCCGGAGGACTGGCGACTCACGGGTCTGGCGGCTCACAGCCAGACGAGCTCATGAACCGGACGACTCATAGATGGCCCCGACGGCGGGTCAGATAGAAGACTAGGCCCAAGGCCCAGAAGACCGGCTCATGTGATGGTGGGCCGGCCTAAGAAGAAAGGGATGACGAATATTTCCTTTACGAGGAAGCAAGACCCGAACTTGTAATTAACTTGTAAGAGAAGATAGATTAGTCCTAGTCCTACTAGGACTCCACATGTAACCCGCCCCTCTAACTTATATAAGGAGGGGCAGGGCACCCCAAAGAGGGACAAGGAACAAGAAAGAATCTCTAGGACTAGACTTAAAGAGCCGGCTTACCGGCAACTCTCTCATAAGCATAATGAGACCTAGCCACAAACAGCATGTAGGGTTGTTACCGGATGATGTTTCCCGGGGCCCGAAGCTGTCTAAACCCTTGTCTTGTGCGTTGATCCGCCCTGCGTCTCTCATCCCAATCAACCCCTCTCAAGCTACTACATAGATGCGCTGGCCTCACGACTAAGTCCTTACACCTAGGACATCTGCCGTGACAATTCCACGACAGTTGGCGCCCACCGTGGGGCTGCGCACGGTGGTGTTGAGTTCTTGAAGGGATCTCTCCAGGGATCAAGAAGTTCGCAAATTTTGAATGAAGAAGAGCCGGTTTGAAAGGATTTGCATCAGTTTCAAGTTCATTAATCCAGATTTAAGGATTTGTGAGATTTAAATTTCTAGAGAATTAAGGTTGCCGTCTGATGAGTGTCGCAAGTCACCAACACCATCGTCTTCTATGGCCTATTCCGCTCCCGGCGTGTCAAGTTTCCCTCGGGAACTCGCCATTTTCGTTTTTTGTTCACCAATTAACCATCAGTGGTAAAAGTCAAAGCCCGAGTTGGGTAAAGCCAAATAATATGATGACTTGGAGGAGGATTTGGTCTTCAACGCCGTAACTCGCGTGGTCCGAGTCGACCTCAATCAACCTTGTCGCCGGGTTGTCTGCCTCAAGTTCTCTCACCTTGGGCCACCGGTCCTGTCGAGCCGCCGTTGCCTCATCGGCCTCGCGCTGAGCTGCCAAAACCACGGCCACGCGACGTTAAGCCATCGACTGCGTCAACCGCGGGTCCAAACTGGCCTGCTGCCATCACCGCATTGTTGAGCCGCCCTGCCTCAATCACCGAGTCACCTCCGCTACACCTTGGGCTGGTCCTCTGCTGTATCTACCACCTGTATACAACCTTTACGAGAAGACCTGGACGTGGGCGACTCGAAAACCGGCCACGACCCGCCGGATGACCTGTTTGGAAGAGAGCAAGTCCTGATGTGCTACAGCGTCTAACAGAAGCTGTGTGGGGTCCAAACAAGAGATCCGCTGTTACTTGCGTACATAAACAAAAGATACGGTCCATGACCTGCTATTGGAGATCAGATGGTCTGTGACCTGCATGTTTTTAGGCAATTACTACTCCGTATCAAGCAAGATGCACCATGCCCTCACAAAAGACGTGCCAGACTAGATGAGATCTGAATAAAACAAGAAAGGAAAGTGAGAACCAGGGAAAGGAAGGACTATGCCAGGAGATCAGTCCACCGTTGACTGCATATGCTGAACATGGGTATCCCCGGAGCTGGCCATGCCTCTGCCGTGCCTGAGCCACCACGGACGCTCGCCCCAGCTGTAGTCGAGGAGAGCCGCTGGCCGCCTCACTGCCCTTCACCTCTGGCCGGCTTCCGTGCAGCTCCGCCCGGCGCCCCTGTGGTTGCGGCTTGCCTCGCGCCTCCGCTTCCCGGCTGAGGCCTCGCGTCATGATTGCACCGAGCTGCTGCCTCCGCTCTGGCCTGGCGCTTATCCCTGCTCCCGCCTCTACTGGGTCACCATGCGCTCGTGTGGCCCGCGTGCCCTTGCTTTCGAGTTGGCTGATGGATGCAGTTGGCAGAGAAAAACAAAAGCAAAAACAGCTCTAGAACATTGTTTATTGGCACAGGAATCAAGGTTTGATAAACACTAGGCCTAATGGATAGACATACGTGAAGTACAAGGGCCGGGAAAAGAGGAAATCATTTCAAAAAAAAAGAAGGAAAAAAACAACAACGAGGAAAAGACAAATGAAGACCCACGTGGGTGCCAGTACTACATTAGGCGTGCATCCATCCGGTTATCTTTTTCATCTGAGATTATCCAACAAGTTACCAGGTGCTATCCTTTCTATGTATTTTTATGAACACACATTAAACTGTTTGAGAACAATTACTCTGTTTTCAACATATTTTCTACAGGACAAGGTCCAGTACAAAAGTGATATCATGTCATAGACATGAGGCTTGCACCGGTTTACAGCAACACACCGGTGCCGCACCCACTCTCATAAGCCATCCGATGGATACGCGTGCAAGTCACCGCCCGCTGTTCGGTTTACATCTGTTCGTGCCAGCGGCCGGCTCAGGCGTCCGGTCCGGTTTATAAACATTGCGTTTAAATCGCCCGTCCGCACCGCCTTACAACGCCACGGATGACTCGCCCGTCCGCTCCCGCGGCCGGTTCACGTGTCCGCGCCAGCTTGCAACATGGAGGACAACTCGCTCGTCCGCGACGGTTTACAACACCATGGGCGACTTACCTGTCCGATCCCGTGGCCGACTCTCCCGTCCGCGCCGGTTTACAATGCCACGGCCAACTCGTCTATTGACCGGGCAAATCAGGTGATATCCTTCTAAATATATGGCACATATTCCTTTTGTCAAAAAACAATTACTCTGGCCTGCGATCTTTTTGATGCAGGACAATTGTTCACTACATCAAAATGACGTAGTTGACTCGCCCGTCCGCGCCGGTTTACAGCACCGCAGCCGGTTCATCTGTCTGAGCCGCCTCTGATGCTAAGGTCGTCTTTTCCGTCCGCCTCTCGCGGCCTGGTCTACATCGACACACCAGGACTGCATTTGTCTGCATGAGCGAATTATTGAAGATGAGCAGGTCACTAATTGGGAAGCCCGGTTTTCTTCCAACAGCTTGGAGGAAAATTGTCATGTGTTATCAGCCGCCGTCGGCACTGGACGGCTCAAAGGGCATGCACACAAGTCGCCGTCACTACAATTTGGTTAACTTCAAAACATCCAGTTGGAAGGAACCATTGGCCGAGTTGCTGACACGGCTCATACGGGGTCATTTATAACCCGCCGCAGTCACCTCAATTTTCTGTGGATTCACATCGCGCTATCAACACCAATGATATACACCTTATGTTATGGTCAATATGGAGAATCTCAAAGCCAACTCCTCGAGTCGTCTTGAGACTCGGGGGCTACAATGATATGACTCGGCATCATTGGTTGATTTCAATGCATTCAAGAACTCCGGGTCATTGGAGGGAAAAATAACCTGGTCCCGGAGGCTGCCGCCATATTGGTGAAAGTTTAAAGGCCGTCAGAAAATTTCCGGCTTAAAAAGAAGGATTCCGGTTTAGATCCGGCTCAAGGGACTTGATATCTCCCGCAAAGCGCCGAAGCTCTTAAATATCCGGTTTAAAATCCGGTTCAAGGGAAATTTATCTGTCACAAAGTTTAGAAGCTCTCAAATCCGGTTAAAAATCCGGTTTAAGGTAAATTTGTTTATCACAAAGCTTTGAAACTTTCAATATCCGGTTTTTCCGGTTCAAAAATAATTTATCTCTCGCAAAGTTCGAGTTCTCAGGAAAAATTAAAGGGACCAAAGAGAGTCTGTTTCAAGGCACAACTCAAATATAGGTACCCTGCTTTAATGACCACTGGGAGCTGATCGTATTCGAATTTATCTTAACCCTTTGGGTGTGACCCTGATCGTATTCGAATCAGAGTCGTTAAATATTATCATGATCACTAGGGGGGCTTCCTGTTCAAACATAGGTCATATTCGAACCAAAGAGAACATAGCTGTCGATACCCTTTTGATCGGCACACTGCCGAGCTCATTGGGGAGTTTCTTGGTCATATTTGAACCATAGCTCAACCCCCTTTGAGAACCGACGTGGATCGTATTCGAATCAGCATCGTTAAACAACTCTCAAGGTCATTTGGGGGCTTCCTGTTCAAACATAGGTCGTATTCGAACCAAAGAGAACATAGCTGTCGGTACCCTCTTGATCGGCAACGCCAAAGCCACTGGGGGCTATATGATCGTATTCGAATCTTAGCTTAACCCCTTTGGGACGGTTTTCTGATCGTATTCGAATCAGAAGCCTCAAAATTTTTCGAAGTCTCTTTTTGCAAACAATTTTTGGATTTTATTTGAAGCTCTTTTTTCATATCTAAAGCGTATATGAGTGGTTGCTATTTAACCCGGCTTGATTTTCGATGATAAATCGCCAGCTTATGACAATCATCATCTATGTGGAAGCATTGGCTTCTAAGGATCGGATTATCACCCTTACTGCACAGGTCATATAAACCGGCAGTACAAAATCAATATCACAGTGGTTATATGTGAGATATTATGACCCGCCCTGCGGTAAACCGCCAAGGGATCTTGTGATCTACTTGTGTGCAGGATAAGAGTACATTTGGGTGGTTACCCGCCCTGGCTTTTAACGTTAAGTCGCCAGGGCATATGTTGTTTAAACTCTGTGCAGGATTTACAGGGCTATGACTTACATAAATGATTAAGTTCAAGCCCATCATCAAAGATTGAAATTGGTGTCTCAAAAGGGTTATCAATTCTTGGTTTTCTCAAAGGCTATAAGCCGCCGGGTTACAAAAATTCCGGCTTACAATGAAGGCGCATTAAGTCGTCATTGGCCAAGAGCCGCCAGGTATTTAAACTCCGGGTTTACTTGTCAACCGATGAGGTATTCAAATCTTGAATAGCCAACATGGCTGGATCTCTATTGTGATTATCAATAACCGATTGAGGTTTTCAAAGTCGCTTCAGCGCAACGGCTATTATTGTTATCAATGGGCATGATTTATTTTACAATGGAGGAAATAGTCCTGAGTCGCTGCAGGCTTACGACCCGGCACTTGGGGGCTACATTGTTCAAATCGAGATTACAACGAATATACAAGTCCCATGTCACTGCCAGCATGCACCATGGCACTTGGGGGCTAATGCAAAGTCATTCTTTTTGGCTCAACTTATTGAAGACCCGACTCATCACATTCTAAATGAGCCGGCCCTTAGGGGCTACCAATTGCTCCTGTCGAAAATTCGAGGTACACAAGCCTTAATCCATTATATTGAAAGATCCACTATTCAGTTGGTAGAGTACAAAGCTCTTAACCTTGTGGACGTGGGTTCAAGCCCCATGGTGGAGATTACATTATATACTGTTATTATCAATGATCATATTTACAAAGTCCCTGATCATTATTGCATAATGACCCGGCCCTTGGGAGCTACGCTGGTTGAAGTTTATATGAGCATAAGGCAATTACAAGTCCCAGGTTGCTGCAAGCATGAAACCCGGCACTTGGGGGCTACATAATATGGAGTATTCAGTTGTTACTAGTGACTGAGATGAACAATATGGATTTCTTCAAAGTGGCAGCATTTATATTGAAGCAAGTCTTTAGCCATCACTTTGTTCTCCTCAAGACTTGGGGGTTACAGGTATTACATTATTATCGAAGAAATATTTTCAAATTCTTTGTTTTGAGCAAACCAGATTGACCCGGCGTCACCAATCATTATGACCCTGTGTCTACAACCCGGCATTATCAACATGAACCGGTGTTGGCAACAATCATGACCCGGAAGTATTAGCTTTTATAACCCGACAATTTTGGTACTTATAAACCGGCAAGTTTTATATCTTTAAGCCGGCTGAATATAAGTTGAATATTTGAAGACCAATATTTTTGTCAAGTCAGAGCATTGAAAGCTGACTCAAGTGGGTTATCTCTTACAATATTTCTCAACAAAGAGACCAATGTCAGCAAATTGACTCTAAAGCTGGCCTATTGACCCGGATTTTTCAAAGGAAGTATCTGGATTTTTTGCATTGGAAAAATTTGAACATATCTGCTAAAGAAATTTGCTATGAGATTATGGATACATATCAAGAAGGAAGATGACAAGGACTTAAGGATTATCAAGTGCCGGCTACCAAGAATATTTAACTCGGAACACAACCTGTCAAATTTGTTCTTGTGTTTATATTGCAGATTAGTTTAACATGGATAAATCCAAATTAAACTGGGGGCTAATGTCGGGGATATACCCCGCGGTATGACCCGGCCGGAAGTATGACCCGGCCGGACTTGGCGCTTCACCGTGACCCGCCGGAGGACTGGCGACTCACGGGTCTGGCGGCTCACAGCCAGACGAGCTCATGAACCGGACGACTCATAGATGGCCCCGACGGCGGGTCAGATAGAAGACTAGGCCCAAGGCCCAGAAGACCGGCTCATGTGATGGTGGGCCGGCCTAAGAAGAAAGGGATGACGAATATTTCCTTTACAAGGGCGGAAGACCCGGACTTGTAATTAACTTGTAAGAGAAGATAGACTAGTCCTAGTCCTACTAGGACTCCGCATGTAACCCGCCCCTCTAACTTATATAAGGAGGGGCAGGGCACCCCAAAGAGGGACGAGCAACAAGAAACAATCTCTAGGACTAGACTCAAAGAGCCGGCTTACCGGCAACTCTCTCATAAGCATAATGAGACCTAGCCACAAACAGCATATAGGGTTGTTACCGGATGATGTTTCCCGGGGCCCGAAGTTGTCTAAACCCTTGTCTTGTGCGTTGATCCGCCCTGTGTCTCTCATCCCAATCAACCCCTCTCAAGCTACTACATAGATGCGCTGGCCTCACGACTAAGTCCTTACACCTAGGACATCTGCCGTGACAATTCCACGACAACCAGTCTTTTGTGATTCATATTCCGGGTTATATGCATAAGACTATGATTCTCCGTGCGGTAAGCCGCTTAGAGACTTGTGATTTGTCTTTCTATGCAGGATAGTTAAAGACAAATATTTAAGCTTAAGGAACATGAATGATCAACTATGACCCGGAGAAATATAAGGAAGCAACTTCAATGGAATTCAGCATTCAACGCGTGCAAGATGGCACGGCAAAGTTAAAGTGTTGGTCCTATTCTATTACAAGACTCATCGAGTCCAAAAGGGTGAAGTATTGTTTAAATAAGCCGCCTACAGAGTTAAGATGCTTGCTGGGTTGAAGCTTCCGGCTCATCCCTCTCCGCTCCTCCGGCTGTTCCCAAGACCTGGAAAGTTGATGATTTCCAGTCAATGCTGCTCAGAGCTTCAAATCGAGCTTCCTCGTCAATTAACCCGGCCGGGTCAATTACCGGGGCAAAGGTGTGCTTACGAGTCGGCGGGACTAAGCTGATGGCTTCATAACGCGGAGTGGGGATCCTCTGATTCTCCGCATCGTAACCCGGCTGGTACTTGGTCAGATCCGTGTCATTTCCAATCAGAGTGGCCACCGGGCGTACGATCTTCACGCAGGCTGCAAAGTCCTTTTGGTCGAAGGGGGTGCCGTCTTCCTTCAAGCTGGGGTAGCCAAGGCCAATGTCCGTCAGGTCTAGTTCTGGAAGGAACGCCTTGGCCCGGCTCAGAGCAGCTATGGCGCCGGCTCTTGCAGAGGCCCGTCGCAGCTCTTGGACACGTTGAGGAAGAACGACAAGCCGGCGAAGAACTTCCGCCAGGTGAGTCGGCACCTCATTGGATAGGGCCACCACGGCCAAGGCGCGCTGTGACCCGGTGTAGAGTTGCTCCACCAGGGTGTACACGGCCTTCAACTTGGTCAACACACTTTGGTTGAGGTTGGCGCTTTTGGGACCTGTTTAACAGAGTAAGATGAGCCGTTGGCAATGGTGCGTTATGAGATATAAAGATTATAAACTGGACGAGAGCCGGTGGCATGACCTACCGAAGATCGCGGCAATCATCTGGGACACGTGGCGCTTTAAGCCGGAGAGCTCGGTGGTTTTCTCTGTCAGAGCCTTCTCCGCCCGTTCGGCCCGGCTCACCAGAGTAGCCTTCTCTTCGGCCCAAGCTTTCCGTTCAGCTTCAAAGTCCTTTTTCAGCTTCTCTTGAGCAGCAATACTAGACACAAATTTGGCGTTGGCCTTCCGGGTCTCAGTTTCTTGCGTCTTCAGCCGGGTCTTTAGATCGGAGATGTCAGCCTCAAACTTCTTGCAAGCAGCCTGCATAATTTCTGGGTTATAGTATGAACAGTTACTATGCAAATTTAAAGTCCCAAGCGTTTTCCAAGCAAAGACACTTGGCACTTGGGGGCTAATGCATATCGAACGTTTCTATCTACAAATTACCGGTTCATGGAAGTAAGCCGGAACTTAAGTCTACAACATATTCAATCATAAGTCGTCGACTTGGGGGCTAGTATGGTAAAGATAACTATGCAGTAAGCAAGAAGAGTGGTACCTCAGACTTCTGCTGAATCTGATTCACCATGCAGATCTCTAAGTCCCGGCTCTTGTGCACCTGACTGACATAGCCGGAGACGATCTCTCCGATGCTCAGATTGGCATAGTCGATGAGGTCCAGATTAGCCCGGCGGTGCTCTAGCAGCTCTTCTTTGGCGGAGCACTTGGCCAGTGCAGTGGGTCTCCCCGGCTCAACAAACTCCGTCCGGGTGATTACCACGTCCAGGTCATCGGCCGGGTGAGCCAGGCTGGAGGTCTCTGGGTTAGCAGAAGTTTGTGCGATTGGCTTGTCGGTTGGAGCGGCGGCCGCAGGAGCAGAGGCAACTGGCGGTTCTTGAGCTGCAACCTCCGGTTCAGGCAAGTCCGGCTCTTCGACCGGCTTGTTCTTTTTCGCCCTCTTGCTGAGCTTTGCCTAGGCACTGAAAGGACAAAAAGGTTAGTACAAAGCATGAGTAAAGATAAGCACAACAAGAGATGATCATCATTACCCGGGTATGGTCTTGAAGGCCGGCAGGTTTGATTGCATCGAGTCACCAGAGGAGGGTGAGGTTTCCTGATAGTTTGAATCGGAAGAATTGAGCGGTTGACGTATAACACCCGCCAAAGGATGAAAAGGGTACAAGTGGGAGATAACCTCGGTCCGGCGTTTCCTCGACGCGTCAGGTAAACCGGAGGAGAGGTCAGCGTCCTTGTTGGTCCGGGTGTGCCGCCGGCTCTCATGAATCTGTTGCTTCAAAAGAAATTGAGGATCTTGATAAGCTAAAGGATGTGAAAATCTTACTTTCCGGGTTACCCTTCGGACTTTCAGCCTTGGCAAGGGCTCCGAGTCGGAGGAAAATGTCATTACCTCTTCAACCACTGGGTTACTTGCTCCGGTGTCATCCTGTTGATGAACAGTATTGATAAGGTGGACAGAAATAAAACAACAAATACAACACGAGCTTACAGGCTCAGGGGTTACCTCTGACTCGGAGCTGTCGCTTAGTTGCAGCAGCTCTGAAGCAGTAGGCCTACTTCCCTTCTTGCGGGGAGCGGCTCTCTTGGCGGCTTTCTTAGCCTTCCTGGCCTTCTTGGCCGCCTCATGGTCGTATTTGACCTTCCAGAATTTGTCATCAGCCTGAAAAATACAATAACGATTTCTTATGATTCAGATGAAAGCTATCTACAGAAGAAAATAAGATGTTCAGATCAGCGGTTTACCGCTGGGGCCGGGTTGGTCTTCCAGAAGGGGCTTAAGCCGGTCCTCCCGCAGTCTGCCAAGCTCTCGTTTAAAAGGGCCTTGGTCATGTCTTCAGCAACGTCTTCAGGAAGATCGTTGCGGCTGTGCCGCAGTGGGTCATCTTTCCGGCCTGTGTACTCACACATTAAGCCGGGTCGGCGGCTTAAGGGGATGACCCGCCAGGAGATCCAAACCCGGACCAGATCAATGCCGTTAAGGCCATTTCCTAGCAGGGCCTTGATTTTGTTGATAGTGGGGATCAGAGGTTGGCGCTCTGCCTGAGATAACTTATCTGACAGAGGGTGAGTGGGTTCCAGACGCGAAGGGCGAAAGCCGGGAAGCGGGCTCTCGTCAGCCGGCGACGTGTCTTGGCAATAGAATCACGTCTGGTTCCTGTCGGGGATATACCCCGCGGTATGACCCGGCCGGAATTGGCGACTCACTGGTGACCCGCCCGGAGCTTGGCGATTCACAGGTAACCTGCCCGATCTTGGCGACTCATTAGTAACCCGGCGGGCGGGTCAGATGGACAACAAGGCTCAAGGCCCAGAAGGCCGGCTCACATTTATGATGGGCCGGCTTAAGAAGAAAGGGATGACGAATATTTCCTTTACGAGGAAGCAAGACCCGAACTTGTAATTAACTTGTAAGAGAAGATAGATTAGTCCTAGTCCTATTAGGACTCCACATGTAACCCGCCCCTCTAACTTATATAAGGAGGGGCAGGGCACCCCAAAGAGGGACAAGGAACAAGAAACAATCTCTAGGGCTAGACACCGAGAGCCGGTTCCCGGCGACTCTCTCATGAGAATAATGAGACCTAGCCTCAAACAGCACGTAGGGTTGTTACCGGATGATGTTTCCCGGGGCCCGAAGCTGTCTAAACCCTTGTCTTGTGCGTTGATCCGCCCTGCGTCTCTCATCCCAATCAACCCCTCTCAAGCTACTACATAGATGCGCTGGCCTCACGACTAAGTCCTTACACCTAGGACATCTGACGTGTCAATTACACGACAGTTGGCGCCCACCGTGGGGCGAGGCGCACGGTGGTGTTGAGTTCTTGGAGGGATCTTTTCTAGGGTTTTGAGAAGTTCGTGAATCTCTGGATGAAGAGAACCGGTTTGGAAGACGCGCAATTTGTGAGATTTGCGTTCAAGGAAAAAATTAGGGTTACTGTGCGCACCGCCGCATCGCGTGTTCCGCCGAGTCCAAGACAAGGACTGCAGCATAGATGATTTACCTACAGCGTTGCAAGTAATCAAGACAGACAGAAGCTCTGCTGCCCTCGCGTCCTATATGCAGTACTGGAGATAGATCTCGCCGGGAAAGCGCGCAAATCATCCGAGGCTACAGCCTAATCCGCCGAGCTCTACTACTGTCCCACGTCCATAAGTCTCTGGCTGCGGGAATCAACCATCCGCTGCTACTTTTTTTTTCTTTTTCTTTGGCATGAAGAATAGTTAGATCCAAACAAACAACTAGTACTTGCACCAGTACGTGACCAAGACTAGTACATCATTACATCTACAGACGCGAAGGCACCTGCCAGATCACGGATAAAGTCATAAAGGCAATCCATTAATAGTACCAAATCAATATGGTGCTTGATGCTCGTACTAGTATTCAGGTTATCACAATCAGAATCACCAGCGGACGTCCGTGGCCGGGTTTTTTTCGGCGGCCTCCGTGTCAGACCATCTGACGGACTCTGCGCCTATGGGGTGTTTTCGTATTTTCTCCGCGGCGTCCATATTCATCGAAACCGGGTCCTGGAAGGAAAAGGGAACAACTCCATCGGAGCCTCGAGCCGTCGTCCGTTTCAGTTTGCCTCGAGCACCGGCAGACTCCACCATTTACACTCGCATCCTTGCCTTCGAATAACCGGTTGCCCTTTCCCCGGCGGGCTGTCGCCGCCTTGACCTCACTGTGCCAAGTCCCGGACCGGCCACCGAGCCTTGCTACTATGCCTCCTGCTGGCTCGTTGCACCGCTGACTGCTGCTGCGCATATACCGGACTGCGCTGCCGCCTCTTATGCGCTTCCACGCCGCGCAGCTCAGCTCGACCTGAGTCGCCACGTGAGTCGCCTGCCGCTGTCGCTCTTTGCTGGGTCGTCCGTGAGCTGCTGCGAGCAGTCGCCTCTGCTCCAAGCCGCCCATGCCTCTGTTAGGGCCGCCGCTTTATCGATTTATTTCTTCGGCAAGGGAGCTTTGACAGGATTTCACCGCCAGTTTACCACTGCTTCCATGAGCATGGCCAGCTTCGCGCTGCCTTGCGCCTCCTCATCTCGCCGCTATAAGCCGCTCCGCCTCACCTCCGTTTTAAGTTGCTACTGCGGGGTGGGCCACGAGCCGCCGTTTCCTCGGCGTCGCCGGTCCTCGTCCGCGGCCACGGCCCTGGACAGCCGCCTCCCCCTCCAGGTTGGGCCGGCCCTATCGCCACAACTCGCCATCGGATCAAGGGTGGCCCCGAATCACTTAAGCGTGAGTCACCGTTTTGCCGAGTCGCCTCAGCCCCTGTTTCAAGCGTCTGCGTATTACCTTTTGGTTCTGAGGCCGCGGTGAAGAAAGTGGTTACTGACCACGTGATGACCAAAGTCAGACAGAAAAGGACAAAAGGTGCCGGCATGCTTTGGCACTACATACACATTACACATTACGTGGAGCTAACAGCTACCCCTCCATCTCATGAAACAATTGGAGCTGGTAGTATTTCACGGAGAATCAAAAATAGCACGTCCATACTGCTGGTGCCGTCGTACATGATTTTGGATCTGCGTACGGGTCATCTGTCTTCGTCCGAAGAAATCAGGACGACTATTACAAAAAAGGAGTGGTGTTATACCACGGATGCATGTTTGGCTGTGCTGCGCGGCCTCACGGACAGGCGTGTCGCAGTACACGGTCCGGTTTACATCAACACGCCCGCTGACTCGCCCATCCGCGCTAGCTTACAACGCCGTGGCCGACTTACTCGTCCGCACCGGCTTACAACATCGCGGCCGACTTGCCCGCGTCCGTGCCGTTTTCAACACCACGGCCGACTCTTTCATCCGTGCCGGTTTACAATGCCGCGGCCGAATCTCCCGTCTGCACCGGTTTACCACGCCGCGGCCGGTTCACCCGTGAGCGACTTCAACTTCACCTAGCAATCGTTAATTTCATGGCGGATTATTTCCGGCCTGGCACATCAGGTGATATCCATCTAAAATATGTTTTATTGATACATATTATTATTTTTTATCAAAGAGCAGTTTATCTTTGTCTTGGTCTGCAATATTGTTGATCCAGGACAATTGTTCACTATATCAAAACGATGTGGTTAACTCGCTCATCCGCACTGGCTTACAATGCCACGGCCGGCTCATCTGTCTATGCCGCCTCTGATGCTACGGTTGTCTTTACCGTCCGTCTCTCGCGGCCTGGTCTACATCAACCCGCCGGGCCGTATCTGTCTGCATGAGTTGTTATTGAATATGAGCAAGTCACTGCTTGGGAAGCCCGGTTTTCTTCCAACAACTTGGAGGAAACTTATCATGTGTTATCAGCCGCCGTCTGCACTAGATGGCTCAATGGGCAGGCGCACAAGTCGCCGCCACTACGGTTTGGTTAACTCAAAACATCCAGTTGGAAGGGACCATTGGCCGAGTTGCTAACACGGCTCATATGGGATCCTTTATAACCCGCCGCAGTCACTTCAACCTTCTGTGGATTCACATCGCACTATCAACACCAAAGATATACACCTTATGCTATGGTCAATATGGAGAATCTCAAAGCCAACTCCTCGAGTCGTCTTGAGACTCGGGGGCTACAATGATATGACTCGGCAACATTGGTCAGTTTCAATGCATTCAAGAATTCCGGGTCATTGGAGGGAAAAATAACCCGGTCCCGGAGGATACCGCCATATGGGTGAAAAGTTTAAAGGCCGTTAGAAAATTTCCGGCTTAAAAAGAAGGATTCCGATTTAGATCCGGCTCAAGAGACTTGACATCTCCCACAAAGCACTGAAGCTCTTAAAATATCCGGTTTAAAATCCGGTTCAAGGGAAATTTATCCGCCACAAAGTTTGAAACTCTCAAATCCGGTTCAAAATCCGGTTCAAGGTAAATTTTTTTATCATAAAGCTTTGAAACTCTCAATATCCGGTTTTTTTCGGTTCAAAAGAATTTATCTCTCGCAAAAAGTTTGAGTTTTCAGGAAAAATTAAAGGGACCAAAGAGAGTTTGTTTCAAAGCACAACTCAAATATAGGTACCCTGCTTTAATGACCATTGGGAGCTGATCGTATTCGAATTTAGCTTAACCCTTTTTGTGTGACCCTGATCGTATTCGAATCAGAGTCGTTAAATATTCTCATGATCACTAGGGGGCTTCCTGTTCAAACATAGGTCGTATTCGAACCAAAGAGAACATAGCTGTCGATACCCTTTTGATCGGCACACTGCCGAGCTCATTGGGGAGTTTCTTGGTCATATTTGAACCATAGCTCAACCCCCTTTGAGAACCGACGTGGATCGTATTCGAATCAGCGTCGATAAACAACTCTCAAGGTCATTTGGGGGCTTCCTGTTCAAACATAGGTCGTATTCGAACCAAAGAGAACATAGCTGTCGGTACCCTCTTGATCGGCAACGCCAAAGCCACTGGGGGCTATATGATCGTATTCGAATCTTAGCTTAACCCCTTTGGGACGGTTTTCTGATCGTATTCGAATCAGAAGCCTCAAAATTTTTTTTAAGTCTCTCTTTTGCAAAAAAATTTTGGATTTTATTTGAAGCTCTTTTTCATATCTAAGGTGTATATGAGTGGTTGCTATTTAACCCGGCTTGATTTTCGATGATAAATCGCCAGCTTATGACAATCATCATCTATGTGGAAGCATTGACTTCTAAGGATCGGATTATCACCCTTACTGCACAAGTCATGTAAACCGACAGTACAAATTCAATATCACAATGGTTATATGTGAGATATTATGACCCGCCAAGGGACCTTGTGATCTACTTGTGTGCAGGATAAGACTACATTTGGGTGGTTACCCGCCCTGGCTTTTAACGTTAAGTCGCCAGGGCATATGTTGTTTAAACTCTGTGCAGGATTTACAGGGCTATGACTTACATAAATGATTAAGTTCAAACCCATCATCAAAGATTGAAATTGGTGTCTCAAAAGGGTTGTCAATTCTTGATTTTCTAAAAGGCTATAAGCCGTCGGGTTATAAAAATTCCGGCTTACAATGGAGACGTATTAAATCGCCATCGGCCAAGAGCCGCCGGGTATTTAAACTCCGGATTTACTTATCAGCAGATGAGGTATTCAAAGTCGCTTTGACGCAATGGCTATTATTTTATCAATGGATATGATTTATTCTACAATGGAAGGAATAGTCCCGAGTCGCTGCAGGCTTACGACCCGGCATTTGGGGGCTACATTATTTAAATTGAGATTACATGAAATATGCAAGTCCCGTGTCACTGCCAGCATGCACCATGGCACTTGGGGGCTAATGTAAAGTCACTTTTTGTTCAACTTATTGAAGACCCGACTCATTACATTCTAATGAGCCGACCCTTGGGGGCTACCAATTGCTCCTGTCAAAAATTCAGGGTACACAAGCATTAATCCATTATATTGAACGGTCCACTATTCAGTTGGTAGAATACAAAGCTCTTAACCTTGTGGACGTGGGTTCGAGCCCCATGGTGGAGATTACATTATATACTGTTATTATCAATGATCATATTTACAAAGTCCCCGCTCATTATTGCATAATGACCCGGCCCTTGGGGGCTACGCTGGTTGAAGTTTATATGAGCATAAGGCAATTACAAGTCCCAGGTTGCTGCAAGCATGACAACCCGGCACTTGGGGGCTACATAATATGGAGTATTCAGTTTTTACTAGTGACTGACATGAACAATATAGATTTCTTCAAAGTGGCAGCATTTATATTGAAGCAAGTCTTAAGCCATCACTTTGTTCTCCTCAAGACTTGGGGGTTACAGGTATTATATTATTATCAAAGAAATATTTTCAAATTCTTTGTTTTGAGCAAACCAGATTGACCCGGCGTCACCAATCATTATGACCCTGTGTCTACAACCCGGCATTATCAACATGAACCGGTGTTTGCAACAATCATGATCCGGTGTCACCAATAATTATGACCCGGCGTCGGCAAGAGTTATGACCCGGTGCTATCAATATTTACAAGCCGGCAATTTTGGTTATGATAAACCGGCAAGTTTTACCTCTTCAAGCCGGCTGAAAGTCAGATGAGTATTTCAAAACCAATATATTAAAGCCGGCGCTTTGGAAGCCGATTCAAGTGGATTATTTCTTACAATATTTCTCTACAAGAGATCAATGCCAGCAAATTGACTCTGAAGCTGGCCTATTGACCCGGATTTCTTAAAAAAAAGTATCTGGATTTTTTGCATACACAAAATTTAAACATATCTACTAAAGGAGATTTGCGATGAGTTCATGGGCATGTATCAAGAAGGAAATAACAAGGGTTTAAAGATGATCAGGAGCCGGCTTACAAAAATTTAACCCGGAGCACAACCTATCAAGTTTGTTCTTGTGTTTATTTTACAGGATCAGTTTAACATGGATGAATCCAAATCAAACTGGGGGCTAATGTCGGGGATATACCCCGCGGTATGACCCGGCCGGAATTGGCGACTCACTGGTGACCCGCCCGGAGCTTGGCGATTGACAGATAACCTGCCTGATCTTGGCGACTCATCAGTAACCCGGCGGGCGGGTCAGATGGACAACAAGGCCCAAGGCCCAGAAGGCCGGCTCACATTTATGATGGGCCGGCTTAAGAAGAAAGGGATGACGAGTATTTCCTTTTCGAGGAAGCAAGACCCGGACTTGTAATTAACTTGTAAGAGAAGATAGATTAGTCCTAGTCCTACTAGGACTCCACATGTAACCCGCCCCTCTAACTTATATAAGGAGGGGCAGGGCACCCCAAAGAGGGACAAGGAACAAGAAACAATCTCTAGGGCTAGACACCGAGAGCCGGTTCCCGGCGACTCTCTCATGAGCATAATGAGACCTAGCCTCAAACAGCACGTAGGGTTGTTACCGGATGATGTTTCCCGGGGCCCGAAGCTGTCTAAACCCTTGTCTTGTGCGTTGATCCGCCCTGCGTCTCTCATCCCAATCAACCCCTCTCAAGCTACTACATAGATGCGCTGGCCTCACGACTAAGTCCTTACACCTAGGACATCTGACGTGTCAATTCCACGACAGTTCCAGTCTTTTGGGTGGCTTGGCGGCTCAGCGTAAGGAAAAAGGCAGTCTCTCCGTCGCTGAATGGAGATTCCACCAAGTGCCAAGCTTGGCCCGTTGGCGCACTCGTTCTGGCGGTTCAGGTAAAAGAGCTCTCTGAATAGCAGCAGGCTGGGTTCTTCTCCAAGGTAGACCTCGCAGAATACTTGGAAGTTGCAGATATTCGACACCGAGTTGGGTCCTATGTCTTGAGGCCGCAGGTCGAAGAAATTCAGCACATCTCTAAAGAACTTTGAGCCGGGCGGTGCAAAGCCCCGGCTCATATGATCCGCAAAAACTACCACCTCCCCGTCCTTTGGCTGTGGTCTCTCTTCTGACGGGTCAGGGGCGCGGTAAGACATGACGTCCTTCTTGGGCAGGTAAACCGACTTCACGAAATCCGCTAAGGTCTCGTCGGTGACGTTGGACCTCATCCAATTGCACCTGATGGGTGCTTTGGGAGCTTTGGGAGGCATGGTGAAAGTCGGAAGCCTATGATAAAAGGAAAAATGTCCGGTTTAATTATAAGCCGGAGGAAATTTGCAGTTCAATGTTTAAAGTGGCGGCTTATGGAGGGGCCTAATGACATATAGCTAAAGTGCATCGGGTTATCTAAGCTACTGGAGATACTGAGAGTAATTCAATTGTTTACAGCTTTGTTGTAAATAAGCCGGAAAATTTTATGGCGCGTGGCTTCTTTTAAGTCGGAAGATTTTACGGCGCGTGGTTTCTTTAAGCCGGAAATGTAAGCCGCCATGATTCAGTGGGTACAATTTTTTTACTAAGTGTGGTGAAAACAGGTTTCACACATGGCAGTAAATAATTTGGATCAAAATGGTCGACTAAAGAGGAATATTTCTAGACCTAAAACAGACGCAGAAGAAGTTTGCGGGTTCGAACAGAGCCTTTATGCAGTAAAAAGGAGATCTATGTACACTAGAAACGGGCGTGAAACAACTACCGCAGCAGTTCTATACAGTCTAAGATAAAAAAGGGTGGTAAAAATCAAATCAACTGAGAGCTCGTGAAGAACCGCGAAGAACACGGGAAGAACTACGGAAGCCTAATGTGGATCTACTCTACGGAGTGGCGAAGACTTACGGGTGCTGGTGAGTTGCGGGAATCGCCGCCGTTTTTCTCTGGACGCAATAGGTCGATGCAGCGGCCGGAGTCAGTGAGGACGAGAAGACCCGCGGTGGCGACGGCGACGGAGCTCGAGCAGAGGAACAGTGGCGCGAGGAGGAAGACGGGCTGCTGGAGGCTCATCGGGCCGGACTACTTATAAGGGCAAGCTCATAAGTGAGCGCGAGAAACGAGGAGGCCACGGCGCGGTTATCTCACCATAAAAATGCCTCGATTTTCGGGATGGCAGTAAAGATAAGATCCGTTGCGGATATGGTGGAGTAAAAAATGGACTTAATGGAAGATGACGTCACGGCGGATTACCCGGAATCCAGAGGATGACGTCACGCCGGGTTATGGCCTTCACACAATTGTAAGCCGGAGCTTTTCTGTCGAAAGAGTTGAAGATTGACATGAGCCGGCTCAAATCAATCTGGGGCCTAATGTTGAGGATATAAACCTTAGAGTCACCCTCCCGATGGGGCCGGGTTACTCATAAGGGTCATCACCTGAAGCCCGGCGACAAGCTTGAAGACGGTGGGCCAAAGATGGGCTTAAGACCCAGAGATGGTTTAAGGCCCGTGGTTACAACGTTATTATGGTAGAACTTGTAGTGTAAGGCAAGAATAGTTGAGAGTCTGAGCCGGACACTCTTATGAGCCGGCCGGGGCTCTCAGAAGCTGCTGAGCGTCAACCTCTCTATATAAAGGGACGACCCGGCAGCGGTTTAGGGGCAAGAAAGATCTCGTTGAGAGCCAGGCATAGTAGTTAAGCTCCCTGGTCCTCGAAAACCTAATCAATACCACCTCAACTGGATGTAGGCTTTTACCTTCATCGTAAGGGGCCGAACCAGTATAAACCCTCGTGTTCCTTGTCCCGTTTAACCCCTTCAAGCTTCCTAGCGGCGATGGCTCCACAACTAAGTCCTAGCTTGAGGACATCTGCCGTGACAATTCCACGACAGCTTCGGTATCAAAGGGAAGCTTGCCCCTAGATACGTGGGTCCTTTCAAAATCATTGGCAAAAGAGGCGACCTCGCCTATCAACTTGAGCTTCCCTCCAACTTCGCGAACGTGCATGATGTGTTCCACGTGTCACAGCTTCGCAAGTGCTTCAAGACTCCGGAGTGCACCATCAACTTCGAAGAGATTGATCTCCAAGAAGATCTGTCTTATCATGAGCACCCCGTGGCTATTCTTGAAGAAACTGCGCGCAAGACTCGCAACAAGTCTATCAAATTCCTGAAAGTGAAGTGATCGCATCATTCCGACCGAGAAGCCACCTGGGAACGCGAGGACCACCACCGTTCCGAATATCCGGAGTTCTTTCAGACCTAGATCTCGGGGCGAGATCCTCTCGTAGTGGTGGAGAGTTGTAACACCCCGGATGTAGCTTTCCATATTTGTAACTCCAACTCTAACCATTTTCGGCTATGTGTTATGATATTCCCTCCGTGGTTGGGTTTCTTTTTCGTTTTGCATTTTTGTTCATATCATGCATTTCATATCATGTCATCATGTGCATCTCATTTGCATACGTGTTCGTCTCATGCATCGGAGCATTTTCCCCGTTGTCCGTTTTGCAATCCGGCACTCCCACAGGCACCGGCGCACTCCTCTTGTTTCTTTTCGTGAGCGGGTGTTAAACGTTCTCGGAATGGACCGAGGTTTGTCAAGTGGCCTTGGTATACCACCGGTAGACCACCTGTCAAGTTTCGTTCCATTTGGAGGTCGTTTGATGCCCCAACGGTTAACCGGGTAACCGCAAAGTCCTTTTGTGTGTTGCAGCAAATGCCCCTCCTAACAGCCCAATAACCCATCTAAGTCACCTCCATGCTCTCGGTCGTTCGATCACGATCGTGTGGGCGAAAACCGCACTCCATTTGGAGTCTCCTAGCTCCCTATGCCTATATAAACACCCTCCCCGTCCAAATTCCGGGTCCAAGCCCTAGCCACCGCTCCCTCCGCGCGCCGGACACGTCCGCCCGGCGCCGGACGAAACGCACCGCCGCCCCGAGCCAGTGGCAAGGCGCCACGTGGCAGCGCCGCCGCCCCACCGCACCCGCGTCCCCGCGCCGCCTCCTCCCGCGTC